>NW_026067926.1:8415010-8446200 GCF_014885135.2 Alexandromys fortis | reverse complement strand
AAAAAAAAAAAAAAAAAAAAAAAAAAAAAGAAAGTTGGGTCCTTGTCACCCTCTTACTCTCTTCATAGTCACTGATTGTGAGTCTCTGTATTAATCATCATTTACTGAAAACGTAAGTTTGGACTTTTTCTTTATTTATTTGTGAGTTTTCTGTTAATTTTTTTCAAGACAAGGTTTCTCTGTGTAGCCCTGGACATCACAGAACTCCCCCTGTAGATCAGGCTGGCCTTGAACTCAGAGATTCTTCTGCCTCTGCCTCCTGAGTGCTGGGAATAAAGATGTGGGTCACCACTGCTCAGCAAAAAATATGTTTCCTGATGAGAGCTGAGATAAGCACTTATTTAAGGGTATAAAGATAAGAACTTAGGGGTGACTTGATTACTATATACACTTAACAGAATTGCAGCATTAGATACTTCCTGGGGCTATGACCTAGCTAGTCAAGGGCTTTTTTGATTCAGTTAACAGTACCAGGCATGAGCTTCATATTGTGGAGTTATCTTGATTATTGCCAATGCTCTTCATTACCCTCCAGAACTTTCTAGTAAGACTGTATTGTTGAAGACCCCACATACACTTGCATCATAGAACATGGAGAAATCCAGTTGGTGCTTATCTAGAAGCTTCATCTCTAGGTGAGCTTTCATGTACTGGAATGTCCTATGCATACTACTAGGGGGCAACAGATATACCCAGCTGTGAACTTGTGAGCTACAATAAGCACTGTGTGACAAAATAAATCCACTGGTATAATAGAGCCACAAATGCTGTGGGAGTAACCAACTGCTTTCTGTTTATTTATGCTGAAATTTTTATTTAAAAGTTTTAGTTTGTGTTTGTTTGTGTGAGTATGTGTTTGTGGTTTAGGCACCTGTGTGTGTGTGTGTGTGTGTGTGTGTGAGAGAGAGAGAGAGAGAGAGAGAGAGAGAGAGAGAGAGAGAGAGAGAGAGCACATGTATTTGTGGTATAATGAACCTGTGTGAGAGTGTGTATTTGTGGTATATGCACTTGTGTACACATATGCATGTGTTTGCTCCTCTCTGTGTGTGTGTCTATGTGTGTGTTTATAAGTGACATATTGGTGCACACATCTAGAAACCAAAGAACCAAATCTGGAATACTGGTCTACCACTCTCTGCCTTATTCTCTTGAAACTGACCCTGGAGCTAGACTAGTGACCAGAAAGCCTCAGAAATCCTCCTGTCTCTGCCCCCATAGGCCTAGGATTACAGGCCCCCAGACATCCAAGCCCAGCATTTTATGGAGAGGACCAGAGATCCAAACTCGTGTCTTCAAGTGCTTTTATGCACTGAGCCATGGCACAGCCTTTTTAGCATTGCTTCTGCTTTGCCGATGAGGAGACGGAAATTCAGGGAAGCTGGGTACTTGCCCGGCACCATGCACTTTGTCACAGGCACCATTAGTAGTTGGACCAATCCTTTCACCCTAAACAACATGCTGTGCTCACGTGCCATATTTCTGTCACTTACAGTTCTTAATGTACCTCCCTGTAAGACAGAAACCTCTGCTCACGCCTCACAATGCGTGTTACCTCGAGTCACATGTGGGTTCCCAATAGACATCATTTGTTAGTGACTTGTTACTTCTGTTGCTTCAAGGAAAATTCACTCATTGCCTATATTTTCTCTTCACATATTGCATAAAACAGTACAAAAAATCGTGATGTTCAACAATAAGCGTGTCCTTGGGGCAGTTTGGAGAGAGAGTGGTGGTAGAAGCTTCTACAGGTCTAGACCTCACTCTAATCAGACAGATACTTTTGACTACCTGAGATAACTGACTAGAAAATTCTAAGTCCCTGAGAAGGCTGAGACGGAAAAGGGGCAGATTCAAATATTTGGCTGGTGGCCTCAGTTCTGTAAACCAAATCAGCTGACAGGATGCTGCTGGTGTCCTTTACCATGCTAAAGGAAGGCTCCAGTGATTGATTTCAAGACTTTTGCTGAAGTAGCTGAGAGAAAGTTACAGAGAGCTCACTTTTTAGAAGACATTAAAATCCCAACCCATGAACTCCAAAAATTATCATGCCGAATGAGTGAAGCCAGTTGCAAAAAAAAAATTACATTATATGATGAAATCCACATAGACAGAAAGTAGTTTGTTGGCTCCGTAGGGAAGGGGACTGGGAGAATGACAGCTGGTATGCAGGCTTCTTTTCAAGGTCATGAAATACTCTAAAATTAACTGTGCTGATAGTTGCACATGTCTGAAAAAATACAAACAGCACTGAACTATACATCTGAAATGTGAAAATTGTATAGCGTGTGAACGACATTGTCAAAGAGCTGTTACAGAAATAAATCCCAACAGCCCACTCAGGGAACCAATTGCCAAGCGTAGAGCTGGCTCCTGTTCTCCGTGTCTACTCACTCAGTGTTTCCTCGAGGCTTTGTGTGGTCTTGTCTTCACTTACCTTGCCGTTCCTAGGCAAACTGATGGTATCCCTGAGTGCACAATGATAAAAATGTGGCAAGTCAGAGAGCCTCTCTCTTTCTTTTCTAGAGCACGCCGACTTTCTGATCATGCTAATTTTTTTTTTTTTTTAGTTTTTCGAGACAGGGTTTCTCTGTGGCTTTGGAGCCTGTCCTGGCACTAGCTCTTGTAGACCAGGCTGGCCTCGAACTCACAGAGATCCGCCTGCCTCTGCCTCCCGAGTGCTGGGATTAAAGGCGTGCGCCACCAATGCCCGGCTGCTAATTTGTTTTTGTATATTCAGGATATATGTTTGAAGGGAATTTATACACCACCACCCAACAACCATCTGCTACCATGCTTTTTAGCCCGCTCTGGAAGTGGTTGGAAGTTGGGAGAGGAAGCTATGTCAGCTTTCCGATGAGCTTCCTACTCAGAACCCTCCAAAGAGAATAGAATCCTACAGGGCCCAGGGGGTTCATTCTCTAATGGAATTCAGATACTACCACCTGTGAGATCCAAAGTAAACGACTTAACCTTCCTAAGCCTATTTTCATATCTTAGACAGGAGATAATCGTAATTGGGTACCTACTGGGCTCATTGAGGAAATGAAATAAGAGAATGCCTATAAATCACTTATCTTGACACACAGCATGCACTCATGGATCAGAGCTATTTATGATAATGGCTATGATTACATTACAATTGATTTGTGTGGATAGACTTTGGAAGATCAATCTTTTGTCTCTCCTAGGACCTCCACCCTAGAGAATGCCCTAGAAATACCTGTATTCCTGTTGAGCCCCCCCCCCCCATTGCTCATATAAGTGATTAGTATTCTAGCCGGGGCCAGAGTGTGGGCTATAGCAGTGTTTGGGATAAATTCAATTCTGGTGTCCAGAGGGTGAGCTCCTGGTGTCCTGCTTAGTTTTATATCACTTGACACAAGCTAGAGGCACCGGAAAGGAGGAAACCTCAATTGATAAATGCCTCCATAGCTGCTAAGTATTTTCTTAATTAGTGATTGATAGAAGAGGCCCATGATGGGTGGTTCCATCCCTGGGCTGGTGGTCCGGGGTTCTATAAGAAAGCAGACTGAGCAAAACTGGGCAAACAAGCCAGTGAGCAGCACCTCTCCATGGCCTCTGCATCAGCTCCTGCCTCCAGGTTCCTGCCTTGTCTGAGCTCCTGTCCTGACTCCCTTCAATGGTGAAGAGAGCCATGGAAATGTCAGCTGAATAAACTCTTTCCACCCCATCTTGACTTTTGGTCATGGTGTTTCCTTGCAGCAATAGAAATCCTCACCTAGACACCTGGTATCTGAAACCTCACTTGGACTGTCTGTCTCTGTTTAGGTTCTCCAGACCCTTTGACCACTTGGCATCCCCTTTCATCTCTGAATCAGAGATCTCTAAGGAGAAGAAACCTGAGATGAAAAATTGCCCACATGACTGGGTTGCACACTTAAGTGTGCCTGTGTATTAACTTCTCGCCAGCAGAAGTGAAAGGTGTCTGGTGTCCTGATGCCCCTGGAAGGACCAAGTGCATTTCTGAGGGACTTAGGAAGTATCTGTCCCTTTAGTAGGGGAGGCTCTGCTCAGGTCATTGTCGCTGCTTGGACTGAGGACTGATTTATGCTCCATGTCTCCATCAAAGCTTTTGGTCTCCAGCATCAGCCCCTGTTACCTGCAGGAACATATTGTTCCTACTAGCAGAGATGTCCATAGGCCTTGTAGATGTGCCTAGCAAAGTCATAACCTATAAGACCAGGCATAGGGATTAGACTATTTTCTCCTGAATGCCACAGAAAGAAACACCCAACAAGTGTTAAAAATAACCTGCTCAGAATCCTGTGCTGGTGTTTATGGGGGAGCCGTCCCCCTGCTGCAGTCGTGGCTACGGGGGTGCAGAGTACCTTCCAAGACCCTTTCCCCTCTCCAATCCAGGAGTGCAACAGACTTCTAGAATCTCAAACAGAAGCGCAAATGAGGTTTGTGAACCACTAACCTTAGGTCACTTTCCCAAAGGGTCAAAAACATTGTGAACAATTAATTAGCTTGCTTCATTGGAAGCAGGTGTGATCAGTGCAACTGGGGAGATGCAGGAGGAGGGGAAGGTTAAACAGTCTGTGTGCTCCCGCCCCAGAATTTTCCGGGGGTGCAGGAAGCATAGCTCTTACAGACACCTGTCCCCACAGTTCCCCAGCCACTCCTGAGAAGGGAACCAGGGTATTTCCAGACTTCTTTCCACTATTCGAAGGTGTGGCTTTTGTATAGCTTGGAGAAAAAAAAATGGGGGTGAAGAGGAAGACCCCCTTGATTCCAATGGCTTCTGTTGACAGTTTCTTTCAGGACCGTGAGCTCTTCCTCTGCCATTTTGTACTGGGGTCAGAGAAGAGCAGGGAGAGATGAAGAAAGAGCCGCAGCTGTGGTTTGGATGTGGCAAATGTCTTCCCCTAGCATTTAAGGTATTTTATCCTGAGACACATGAGAAGAAAGTTCACCTGTGTGTTACAAGCTCGGCTGACATTGTGAGGTGGTGAGAACAGGATGTTAAGGGTGCAGCTCAGGACTGGGGAGTTAGCCCGTTAGATAAAGTGCTTGTCTTCTGAGCATGAGTTTGGTCCTCAGAATTGATTGAAAAAAGCTGGGCATGGCACTTACAATACCAGTGCTGGGGAGGCAGAGGCAGGCGGGTCCCTGGGCTCACTGGCTAGCCAGCCTGTCTTACATGGGGACACTTAAGGAATTGCAGGACTCTGTTACAGTACACAAGGTGGACAGCCTCTGAGTAACCTAGCACTGACCTGCAGCATCTATTCACACTAGTCCATAGAGATACCACTCACACACAGACACATACACAGCTCAAGACTGAAGCCCAGTGAAAGGTGATTGAGTCCCTAGGGATGGGGCCCTTTAGAAAGGACTCACAGAATTACCGACGAACCCTCACTAGTGAGAAGAGAGTTCTCATGAGTATTAGCAGCCCCTCCTGCTCCCTGGTTTCCTGTCTTACTATGGGATTTTCCTTATTACAAACCCCCGCCATGATGTGCTACAAATGGGTGGGCAGGGTGTGAGGGGCAGTACTGTGATGTTGAAACTCTCGGCCTCCATACCTGAGAGCTTGTGGTATGATTCCCGTCCCCCAGCCCCCCCCCCCCGGGGAGGGAATGAAAACAAAACAAAAACCGCAGCTACTCATTGCTGGTGGAGCACGAACAGAACAGAGAAAGACCTGCACCCTAGTCTACCCTGCTGAGCCGAAGAGTTTGTTCAGGTAACAGACAGAAACAGGGATGGCTCAGGAGTAGCTGTCGCACTGAAAAGTTCCACTAGGCATGCGTGAGAACTCAGAAAAGCTGTACCCTGGGGAGTCCAGGGTATCTACTGCGCTGGGCCGGTGGTGTGCCTGGTCTGATCCAGAGTCCTTGTTCTCGCTTTTAAGTGTTCGTGGATTCCTAAGTAAAAGCCAGAATCCAAGCTGGGTAGTGAGTAACTCCCCCATTTGTCCCGGCTTTGCTATTACCACGCCATAAGGTCACTTCCTGATAGGAATCTTATTCAGCTGTAAAATGTATGCTTTAGCTAGGCTTCGGATTTCAGTGTGTGTGTGTGTGTGTGTGTGTGTGTGTGTGTGTGTACTTGTGAGGCCAGAGTTCAACATTGTGGTATATTCCGCTCTATTTTTCAAGGCAGAGTCTCTCATGGGAACTGTAGCTCATAGACTGACTAGCCAATGAGCTGCAGGGACCCACCCCCTTCCAGTACTGACTAGCCAATGAGCGCCAGGGATCCACCCACCCACCCCCTTCCAGCACTGTACCACCATACCTCACTCACACTTAAGTTGTCAGTCATTGAGCAGTAAGGGAAAAAGCACAAGGCAGAAGCCTGGAAGCAGGAACTGAAACAGGCACTGCAGAGGAACGCTACTCACTGACTTGCTCTTGTTTTCTCTCTGGCTCATGCTCAGCTTTCTGATAAAACCCAGGACCCCAACGAGATGTGCCCTCCTGCATCAATTAACAACCAAGAAAATGACACACAGACATACCCGCAGGCCTATCTGATGAAGGCAATTCTTCATCTAGGATTCCGTTTTACTAGGTGCGTCAAGTTGACAACCAAGATCAGAATCGCCAAAGGTCAAGGACAGAGAGATAAACACCTGCTCCTAGAAACTTCTGACCACAGTGGGGGCAGAGCAGCCATGACTCCTGAAGCTGTCTCTCACAACATGTGTGATGCCCACATGCATGTGCCTTTTCTCCATTCCAGGAAGCTGCCACGTACGTGGAGGAGAATCATTTTGGTTGCCAAGAGGAATCAGTCTAAGCCAACAGTTCCTGATGATGAATGTTCTCTGTCCCTCTGTCTTGCCCAATACCACAGCTTCTGGCCACGGATGCTCCCCAGCTCTTGAAATGTGTCCAGTGCAGTGGAGAAACCAAATTATCATCTCATTTCATCTGGATTAATTTAAATTGAAAAGAGGATCACCAGAAAAGGCTAGTGGCTGCTGCACGTGACTGATTAAATACCTTCCATACTGGAGGGGGCAAGCCTGCCTGCACTCTCCTTTATAAACAGCCACGTGACAGAAGATCTGAGGGAAGGGAAATGCCACGAAAGAGAGACACGAAGCCAAGCAGACTGTGATCTTAAACCCTGCTCAAACTTAATGCGAGACACGGGAGATGGCTTGACGGAATACTGATTAGTAGTTTCACAGCGCAGAGAATGCCGCGTGGGTACACAGACCTGGAGGGATTAAAAGGAATACTTTAATAATACAAAAGAAACCATGAAAATTAAAATATGATTGGCAACATTAAAAACTAAATAGAAGCGTGAGTGACAGAATTAAAACTTAAATGAAAAAAAATTGACTTTGTGATCTTGAATTATCTAGCCCAGGTAGTCTCCCAATTCACAGAGCAATAACATAAAAATTACAACAGAGAGGCAGCCACATGAAGGGGAGATCCAAAAAAATGCTAAGTTCATCAAAGGAAGAGTCTTCAGAGAGCACACTCGTACTAAAGGAGAACCCAAGAAAGCACAGGAGAAAATCTAGTCATTGCTCGGGACGCTGAACCAAACTTTCAAGGCAGCTGTCAAATAAGGGTTAATTAAGTAGGATAAACATAGGAACTTAAATGTCATAAGATGCACTCATGTGTGAAATACTGACCTGAAACTGAATTTTTATTTAATAAAGCCTGGAACAGAGAGCAGAGGGCAGAAGAAATGACATTATCCTGCAAGAGCTGCCTTTTCAGACAGGAGGCTTTGGGAACTGGGACTCACGGGCTGGTGAGGTGGCTCAGTGGGTAAAGGTGCTTGACACAGAGTCTGGCATCTGAGTTCAGTACTCAGGACCCGTGGAGTGGGAGAAGAAAACTGACCTCCCCATGTGCACAGTGGCAGGTGCACACACACACACACACACACACACATGCACACACACATGCTTGCACACACACAAGCACACATGTGTGAAGAGAAATATTTTAAATATATCACTTGTAAAACTTTTACATACAAAGTAGACACCTATGCTTCCCCAGGGATGAATACTTGATCCCTTAGCTAAAATCTTAAAAACCAAACACTTAAGAGATGAAAATCAGCACCCCGTAAAAAGTTAAGACGAAAGTTGTCTGGGAGACCCACACCCATTGTCCCAGCACTTGGGAGGCTGAGGCAGGAGGATCATGAGTTCAAGGTCAACATGAACTATAGAGTGAGAGTCTAACTCAAATTCAAACTAATAGGAATAAGGAAACGTACAGTTACAGTAAACAAAAGAAAACTAATTGCCTATTAGAAACAGTCACTTGGGGCTGAGGAGGTGGCTGAGGAGGTGGCTCCGGTTAAGAGCACAGACTGCTCTTGTAAAAGACCCAGGGTTCCCAGGGCCCACATGGGCCAGTTCATTGCTTATAACTCCAGCTTCAAGGCTATGTGACATTTTCTTCCTGCCTCTACAGGTGATTGTATTTGCATCTACACATACAGAACTTAAAATTAAACTAAAATATTTTTAAAACACTCTGAGAGTCTTCTTTCAGGGAGACTTGACTGCGCACTGAGCACAGATGACAGAGTCAGGCTAGAAATAAAGAACAAAGCATAAATGGTGAAAGAGATTGACAATGATCTTTCTAAGGAAGGATTTTCTTTGCTTAAAGATTATATCTCACTGTATTTTATTCCTAGTCTAGTAAAATTCTCTTGTTTTATGAAATGTTAACCTTAGGTCAGTTGCAAATTATTTTTAAAATTTTACTCCTGTAAAAAAAATTATAGTCTAGCCTTGGGACATTCGAGTGAGCGATATCAGATATAAAGCTATATCAGGGATTTTAGCAATTATAATATCTATGGTTCCAGAACTGTAATTACATTTAACCCAAATTTTTATATCACTTTTTTCATTAAAAAGTCAAACTTGATAGTTGAAAGAAATTCGAATGATTAAAGCCCTGTAAAACACATAGCACACACACACACAAACACACATACACACATTCCTATTTGCTTTCCAAATACTGCAATGGTGAGCAGAAGCAGCTTTTCCTACTGAGTACTTCAGATGCCCATGTCTCTTTCTAGAAGGACTTTGTGCTCCACCTACTTTTCCTGGGTTTAGGAGGTACTGTCCACTCCCTCCTTCAAAATCCCATGTTTAAAACAACAATATGGTGAACTACCCTAGAACACCCAAACACATGCCCCTGCCTCATCCGGTGACTCGTTGCAGAGGCCTGCGAGGAAGCATAGATTAGGAAAGAAAAACCATCCCAAAGTCATGGTTGGTTCATGGTGGGTTTGGAACAGAACTCGAATGTAGAACTCTTGCTTGTTTCAGATGCTGGAAAACAGAAACCAAGCTGCCCCGGACTCCCAGCAGTGAGAACAGACGGATGGGTTCCAGGCATGGGTTTCATCAGAACAGAGTCTACCTTTGCTGTTAAAACACCTTCTTCACTGTTGACATTCTTCTTGATTCCCCGTGGTGGCGAAACTGCATCTAGTCACCTGGCTTAATACGGACCATCCAAGTCTCACAATTCTGAACTGAACTTCTCTCTTCCTTACCATGAAGGAGCTGTAGGCTCAGATGGAGTTGTATGACCCCTCCTGAGCCATTTTCAATAACCGTAGCAATGTATACTCCCTTATGGATGGTCTGAACCTAGTGTCCCATCACAGCACAGGAAGTTGATTTGACTCTGCCCAAAGTACTTGGCCTAAGGCTTGGAGAGAGATTAACTAGAAAAATTCAGGTACTTCAAACGAGAAAAGGACAAATGTTTGCTTATTGAACAACCCCAACCTTCTTCCTCCTTCTGATCTGGTAAAACACACATCACCTAACTGTGATCAGTCTTCCCTGTCCAAGGTAACCACCAAAGCCTAACCTTCCTGTCCCATCGGGCAGGAGAACTTGGGTGCATTCTTAATTTAAAAAAGAATTTTTGTTTGAATGCTGCCTAAAGGGCCATGGCTGCCTGCACGGCAATAGCAAAGTCACTGTTCTCTGTTCTGTCATCATTTATGGCACATTCCCCCACCGACAAAAGCGGCCACCGCCTGGAGTGACAGCCTTTGATAAACTGAAGCCTTGCGGGTTCCCATGTGCTGACCCTGTTGCAATCATTGATTGTGAGAAATCAATGGGGACCAGAGACAATAATCTCCACTCTGCACGCCTGCTGAATTGGCTAACTCTAAGCACTAAATTCAGGCTGTTGTGAGAGTAGCTGCTACCCTACGGAACGGTCTTTAGGCCCATGTGGGAGAGATCAATCAGAAGGCTAATGAAAGGATGCCCAACCTTCCTTGAACTTGGACTGTAACAGAGATTATGGTACTCAAGGTGAAAATCTCAGCTCTACACACTTCCAGAAGTAGCCAGGGCATCTAGTTTAGACAGCCGCTGTCCCCGAAGGTGTCGCTAATGAGGCGGTGCCACCTGGGTGGCACACTTTAGGAGGATAGATGGGAAGTTTTGCATTTCTGTGGCATCCTAGTCTTTCTTGGATGCAGAACTACAATTGATTTCAGTAGTTTCAAAGGCTCAACACTGATGACTGTCATCTAGAATAAAATAATCCTTTCTTAGAACAAGTTTTAAAAGACTTATTTTTTTCTGGACCCACATAATTTTTTTCATTTTCTATCTTGCTTATAACAAGTGTTATTTTGCTGTTTTTGTTTTTAGATAATAATTGCGTGTTGCGTTAATTGGTCTTCTGTGGCAAAGTCCTTAACAAAAGCATCGTAAGGAATTAAGGGGTTGTCTTGACTCATGGTTTGAGGGGATACAATTCATCTAAGTAGGTTGGAGGGAGGGTGAGGCTGCTGGTCACACTGTGCCCCAAGTCAGGAGGCGAAGGGATGCCTGCTGATGCCCATCTGGTTTCCTCCTTTCTTTTGCCTCTTTTATTCTGTCTGGGACCCCAGTCAATGGCATGGTGCCACCCGCATTCAGGATGGCTCTTCCCTCATCAGTTAGACCTCTTGGAAACAGCTTCACAGCACGCCCAGAGGTGGGGTTTCCTAGGCGATGCTAAATCCAGTCAAACTGGCAGTCAGGATGAGCCACCACACAGTTATTGCACAATGCAATGTGGATTTTCCATATATACATACATTGTGAAAAAATTTAAAAGCCACCACCATGTGTTCTAGGTGAACTTGAGTGGAGTCACATCTTGGCTACCAAACTCCATCCATTGTTCCATTCTTCCAGACCATAGAGATCAAAGCCAAATGGAGCTAATTAAAATTGAATCCTGGGGTTTGCATATGGAACTCTGGTAGGAATATTAATCTTTTTTCTTTGGAAGTGAGTTGCAGATATCTGAATCCACAGATTTTATTTGTTTATGGGGGTGGAGGGAGGAATAAGAACAGGAAAGCAAGAAACAGTAGCATGGTACAAATCATGGCTGGCTCTCAATGTTGTTTATGTGTGGGTTTTAGTATATGAAGAACATGTTCACAGCTTAAAAATTAAAAATTACAAGAAGAGTATGTCTGTAAAATCTTTTACTATAGGGGACTGGAGAGATGATTCAGAGGTTAAAGGATATCCACTGCTCTTGCAGAGGATCTGAGTTTGGTTATCCATGTCTGCTCATACCCACTTAAAACTCCAGCTCCGGGGAGTATAATGTCCTCTTCTGATCTATATGGGCACTGCACACATATACACATGTGTAATTAACAATGAAATAGAACTGTAAAAGATTCTCCCGTTATAAATTGAACTTCAACATCGGTTGTTAAATCCTGATTAATATCAAGGGAAGAGGTTATTTTAGTTTTTGCAATGTCGTTTATAATGTAATTTTAAAATTGAGGGAAATGCAAACAGGCAATTTAAAAAAATAACCTTTGAGTTATTTTTTCACTATTCTTAACATATACACGGTACTCTGATCATATTGACCCCATTTCTATCTCTTATCCTGCTGTAGCCATTCTTCTAGGGGAAGCACGTTGAAGGACAGATTCTTTCCTAAATAGCAAAGCTCTTCTTGTGAATTCAAGAGGGGCCGCACTAAAGCGAGTTACTACCAGGAACCATCAAAGGGAGATTTTAAGTAGTCTCCAAATTTCTCTCCCTCTCTTTTTTATTATTTATTATTTATTCTATTTCTTCACATACTAATCCTAGTTCCTCCTTTCTTGGTTCCCCCCCACCTTCTCCTCACCCCACCCCGATCTGCTCCTCAGAGAGGGTAAGACCTCCCATGAGGATCCAATGTGATGAATTCTATCACATCACCACATTGAGGCAGGACCAAGACCCTCCCTGTCCTGTTTAGGCTGAGCAAAGTTTCTCTTCGTAGGAAATGGCCTCCAAAAAACAGATTATTCATTGGGGAGTGCTCCTAATCCCATTGCCAGTAGCCCCACAAACTGCCTAAGCCACCCACTATCACCTGCTTTGGGGGTAGCAGGGTGGTAGATTGGTCTTGTGCAGGTTTCCTGGTTGTCACACAGCCAGTGAGCTCCAAGTAGTTTGGGTTAGCTCTGTGGGCTTCCCCATATGGATCTTGACCCCTTTGTTCATGTTAGCGCTCCTCTGGACTCCAGGAGCTCTGTCCAGTGGTCAGTTCCACAATTCTCTTCTTCACTCCCGTACTGAACGACAGCGCCATGTAATGCCTCCAAAACCCACAGATCATCCTCTCCCGCAAGCACCCTGCAGAAATGAAGCTTCCATCTGATGCTTGTCACTGAGAATAACTCAAACCCTGAGGCCCAGTGAATTCAGAAACTCCGCCAATTAAAGCTGTCTTCAGCCACGTCTTTGATTATCGTTTCGGTGCTAATAATTCAAGTGTTTTCTCTAGCAATTGTTGACAGTTTTGGACGTTCTGTTCGCCATCTGTTCGTGTCCTTGTCATCATTTTTGTTGTTTTCAGTCTAGAACATCCTGTCCTTCTCCAGGATCCCTGACTGCACTTCTCCACGATGTCAGTCTAGAGTGCCACAACTTTAAATGTGATTTTAATTCTGCTCACAGGAGAGATTTTTGTTAAAATCTTCATTCTCCTTTCTTCTATCTCATGGTCCCACTTGGTGTCATGTACTGTCTGCAGGCAAGGCTTTACTCCTGCTTTGGCAATGAGTTTTGTCAAATAGTTTATCTCTTTCTGCTTTTCTTTCTATAGTAAACCACATGAAGAAATATCTATAATCTCCTTCCAAGCATTAAGTAGACATTTCCTCCTCTTTGTTCTCCAGTATTTTGTGGCGCCATTGTTGGGTTATCTTCATTTTGCTTTCCCTTGAACAGGAGACAGGTACCAACAATTAATGTTCAAAAACAGAGAATAGTAAGAAGACTTTCTGTGGGTACTTTCTCTGTATTTGGGTGTTTTTCCTGAGAAGAAATCACTGTGTGTGTGTGTGTGTGTGTGTGTGTGTGTGTGTGTGTGTGCGCGCGCGCGCGTGCGTACAGTGCAGTACATGCCTGTGGAGGCCAGCCTCAGATGTCTCTGCCTCAGAGATCTGCCTGTCTCTGCCACCCCAGCACTGG
Source organism: Alexandromys fortis (assembly GCF_014885135.2). Classification (NCBI taxonomy): domain Eukaryota; kingdom Metazoa; phylum Chordata; class Mammalia; order Rodentia; family Cricetidae; genus Alexandromys; species Alexandromys fortis. The sequence continues at coordinate 8,432,699 of NW_026067926.1, read as the reverse complement.
GTTACAAGTTCCCATCTAGCACTGCGGCTGTGGGGTCACACCTAGAGACCAGTGCGCTAATGAAACCTCTGACTCTTTGACATGTTAGAACAGGACACATAAGAGGATAACACAAGACTGAGTGGGGGGCAAAGATCAACGTACCTGACTTGGGCTCTCTGCTCCTGGCCCGGAAAAGAAAACGCAAACCTGCCTGGAGCCTTGAAGGGATCTGTTATGTCAAGCAAATATATGGTAGGGTGTGGAGGAGAAAGAGACAGAAGGTTCTTGTCTGTGGAGAGAGACAGATTTGAGAGGTGAAGGCAGTAAGGAGTAGACTAAGGTGGGCTGCTCGCCATCTGGGGACATGGTGCTTGCTCTTCAGGCCTGAGCTACTGCCAGGAGCCATGTCTGGGTCTGAAGCCCAGCTGCAGCTGTGGTCTGCGGTGCTGTCTATAGCTCCCGTTACCACCAGGTGTAGGTGAGCTGACCCCATGGACATGAGCGCAGGAGGACTGGCTCTAACCTATGCTGCTTACTGCACAGGTAAATCTGGCCAGGGTGTGCTAGAATGCTCACCCTGGTGGTGAGGATGAGGGAGAGCTGGTGGGCTGACCAACCCAGCAACCACCCTGGCCCAGGACCAGGGCTATGATTGGTCCATCCCAGCATCCACCCCATCTGTGATCTGCTGGAGCATGTGAAGAAGCCAGTCCTGCAAATTCAAAGTTACAGGATCTCCATGATACAGGACAACAACAGGATATCCAAGAGGACTCAGTGAGGACCCAGTATTGATAGTGCAGCAAAAACCAGAGGCCTCGAACCATTCATTACAATGAGCATTTGGAAGAAATGAAATAAGGACTAAAGAGTATTCTGTGTGACTCACTGTGCCACCCTACAGCTTCCATGATGAGATTTTTCTCTTTCTTTTTCCAGTTTATTTTGTTTTATCCGGGTATGGGGGTGTATCACAAGGGTAGAGGGTGGATGGAAAGGAACAAGGAGAGGAGTGGGAGAGAGATGCATGATGTGAAATCCACAGAGTCAATAAAATGTTATATTGGACAGAAAGAGGATAACACTCCCAACTTGCACTGCTACAATGAATTGATAGCTCTGTGTGTGTATGTTCATGTATGTGTTTGTGTGTGTACCTGTCTGTATGTGTGAATATGCATATGTGTGTGTATGAGTATGTGTATACAGGACTATGTGACTGTGTGTCTTCGTGTGTCTGTATAAGTGGTGCATATGTGTGCGTGTATGTGCATGCGTGCATGCATGTGTGCATGTGTGTTGGCAGCTCTTAAAATGTTGCTGTTCTCATTTCCTGGCCAGTGTGTTCCTTGGAGCTGGATTCCAAGTTGTTGGAAGCAGGCTGTGTTGTGACACACTAATGTTTGTGTCAGTAGTGACCCTGTCTTGGTTCTCTGGTGCAGAGGTAAGAGTGTAGCCTGGATGTGCTGGAGGAGCAAGGAGGCAGAACATGGGTCTTCTGATGAGGGATCAACATTACATTTCCCGTTTTGATTCATGAACCTTGTTAGCGGAAACAACCATCTGGCTTTGGCAGGAGGTTGGTGCTAAGTCCTTGTGGAGTAAGAGGACTCTTCCAAGCAGACTTTTCCCATCTTTAACTGAAGGACCTGACAGCTGCTCTTCATCATTGTGGCGGAAGGGCAGTTTCCAGCATACATCTATGCTCTCTGTTCTCTGCAGGTAAATGCTGAGCCCACCCTGGGGTGGAAGCTGTAAGAAGGTCGTGGATTCAGGGTTGAAACAGCCACCTACCTGCTCCTCCTTCTTTACCAAAAAGAGAAGGCTGGCACTAACTTCCCCATCACCATGCCCCTGAGTGTAGTGTACTTACAGAGGTCTATTGGAGAGGACTGGGAGTGTCGGGGATAGAAAGGAAACCTTGGGTAACAATCAGAGCAATAAAGTCATTGGAGAAAATAATCCTAATTATGGAGAAAGTCTGGAGTCATTATTAATTCCTGCCCCTGACCTAGAAATAGAAAGGAGAAGCTCACAGTAGTTCTGGAGTCCTGAGCTGCCCAGACCTTAGAAAGACTTCTCAAGTGAGTCTGAGGTTACCGTCTATCAGAAAGGGGCTAGATGTCAGCTGGTGGGTGGGGCCAATACAGTTCAGATGTTTATAGAAGATGAGCACATACTTGTAAAACCAGAGCTCAGGATGCTAAATGCAGGATGAGCTCAAGTTCAAAGCCAGCCAGGACTACACAGCCATTTCATATCTTTAAACAACGTGGAAGGGGACATCTCCCTGTGACTTCATCATTGCTACAGGTGGCAAGCATCGGAGCACCTTGAACTCAGCCGCTATTAGATGCCTAGCGATCTTCAGTTCGATGATAATCTGAGAGTCAATCCAAGGGACAAGACCAGGTGTGAAGATGTCTATAACTAAATATACTGGTGGAGGCTGGTCTTAGATAAGGGAATTCAGGTCACAGAACATGATGTTGCGTTCCTGATTGCATGACATGGTACCTTCAAGTCCCGTTCCAGTATCAGAACAGAACAAGAACAGAGCTTATTAAAATCCCCTAATGCGAACACCATGTTTTGCAGGGTCATTGGCTTCCATCTGAATGCAGCATCTGAATATGTAAATGAAGTGACCAGGAGAATAGCCCTTATGGGTGACGACTGCACTGTGCTTGTGCCATGTGAACACGGCCCTTGTGCGGCACTGCGTTGGTGCCCTGTGCACATGGATCCTATGGGCAGTGGCTACGCTATGTGGGCACTCTGCGAGCATGGCTTCGGTTTTTAGGGCTCAGACAAGAATGAAGGACACTGTGGTCATTGATTAGCAAGTGACTTCCCTCTCCCTCCTGCTCCTCCTCTTTTTTCCCTCCTTTCATCCTCTGTTCTTCTTTTAGTAGCTGTAGAGGCAGGTAGAGATTGCCTGTAAGACCCACGGAGATTAATTTAAGAGCTGGCGTTTACGCCTTAAGATCATTTTCCTGTCCTCTTCCTACTTTGGGAACTAAACCTCCAGAGTGAATTTTATCCTAGTGTTGCTAATGAAGGCCGCTAGAGTTTGAGCCTGAGTCCTTTGAAGGTAGCTTGTTATCGTCTGCCCTGCTGCTGGCTTGTGTTCTACCCTCTCACTCCGAGCTAGTAGAACAAGGCTTTTGAAACTTTTTCCATTCAAGAATCCTTTTCACTTCAATTTTTTTGTATGACCCTATATTTGTAACTATATAAAATAGAAATATAAAATTGAACAATGACGCTCTATTTAAAGTTTATTTAAAATAAATTTATTTTAAAATACTCTTGTGGCATATGTATGCTTTTACCATTTGTTAAGGGTTAAGGGGAATATATATATATATGCTAATGAGATCAATTGCTCACTTATTTCTACTTTAAAATTAAATTTTGACTAATAATTTGATACTACAGGATATGGGGCATCTTCAGTGTTTTTCAGACTTGATCTCTATTTTGATTTTATAATTGTTAGTGCTGAGAATGCCACCTCACACAAAAGTGTTTTGCAAAACAGCAGAAAGTTATTTAGGACATTTCAAAAATCTGTCCAAATCCCAGCCCCAAACTCATTAATCTGCCTTTTTTTTTTTTTTAATGAAACCAGAAACTCATACAGGAAACTTTAAAGCCATCAAATAATGTGACAGAATGCAATGCAAAGAGGTGCTCTTTTCAGGAGCGCTGGTGGGAATGCATTCGAAGTCCTTGTTTGTGCATGAGAGAGAAGCACTGTCCAGGCAGGGTTAGCGAAGAGGATGTCCTCAGACCTCCACAGAGCAGTCTCAGGCAGGGTCCAGTGGCTCCACGGCAGGTGACGCCGTACACAGTGCGCATGTGTGAGCTCAGCTCTGTTCTCGTGAGATGTGAAGCATTCTCCAGCCGTTTGCTGGGTTCCGCAACTGCTCTTTCAGTACGCCTTGCCTCCCAGTTCCCTGCATTCTTTCATGTATGTTCAGATTGCTATTAAGACTGGTGATTAAGTTTTAAAGCCAATTATTATATTTTTATAATGAACTTGTCGACTGGTTTTAATCTAAATGATGCTTGCTGGTTTATTACGGTTGTTTCAAGACTCTTGTTTTATGAAACAAAATAATAGACTTGAAAACACAGTTACAGAAAAACTACAACAATCAACTGTATGGCATACTTAATTTTTATAAGATGAACATCAGTCAAGGAAAAAAATACAATAAAAGCTGTGATCTGGGCCGGGGGTTCATGCCTGTAACATCAACACTTAGGAGATCAAGGCAGAAGGGCCAGGAATTCGAGGCCAGCCTCAGCTACATGGGAGCTTTCAGACTAGCCTGCCTATGGTAGACATATCTTGAGAAACCAAACAATGACAACAAAACCTCTTTAGCAGCTACTCCTAAGAGCTGCCCCACATACCCCATTCCTCCTCATTCTTCATCTGTCTCCAAACACCAACAACCCTGTTTTGTTTTGTTTTGTTTTGTTTTCGTAATTGCTCCCTAGAGTTATCTTTTCACAGTATACCAGATAATGCAGATATCTGGATTGTAGACACTGATTTTTTTTCAAATATTAAAACTTCATATACCATTTAGGTGGCTGTATTGCTATAGCACCCTTCTCCATCCCTCCCTCTCCTTATCACATACGTGGTGCAGAACTCAAGCTGTCTGGCCTGCAGAGTCTTCCACAGTCTGGAAGATAGATGGCTACTCTTGATACAGACCAGGATTTTCCGTCCTTTGTACTTCCTACAATTAGGAGCAATCTCAAGCCTCATACGGATCTAATTTATAGACTTTGTTGAGATGCCAGATGTAGGTGGGGTTCGAGAAGACTAGAGAAAACATGAAATAACTGGGTGAGTCTCATTTTGTCATACCAACAAAAGTTGATGCGTAACAGTTGGTGTGATTATGACTAACATCATCATCATTATTATTATTATCATAAAATGAACCCTATCTTGTTCCCTTCCAGCCATCCAACCAGCATGCATACACACACATGCACACACACACAAGCATGCACATGTTCCCCCACACATACACATTTTAATATCAGTAGCTTTTGGCGATGTAGACTTGCCACAACTCATGTAGTTTAAGACATCGTGAATCGTTCTCTTAAGCTCCAGATGGTTCCACTACCTGAAATAAGGAATTGGCGGCCTTGTGTTTTCTTTATCGTTTCCAGTGAGAAACGTGTTTTCTGGCCTCTGCTGGAATCGGGAGCTACATCATGTGTCTAAATCTCCTTCTTCTATCTTCAAAGACAGCAGCTTAGCATCCACCAAGCCTACTTCCTTCAGTATCCTGTCTTCTGCTCTCCGTGTAAGGCTCCCCCAATCAAATCTAGCCCCACCAGAGAGTTCAAGGAACTCTCCCAAATCGGCTATTTGTGTGTGTGTGCATGTGTGTGGTATGTGCTGAGGATCCAACCCAGCATCTAATGCATGCTAAACACATTCGGTCACTAGATTGCACCTTTTCCAGCATTAAAACAGAGATGAAAGTTTTTTTTTTTCCTGTCAGGTATGGTTGCATTCCCTGACCTAGAGATTAAGGAGTGGGACTTTGGGGGGCTGTCATTATTCAACTTAGCACCATGATGTACTGATATTGTTATTTGTTCTTTATTGTCCATCAATAATGCTTTGATAATGAAACACATTCATCTGCCTTGTGGTCGCCATGATATTCACATGGAGAATGAGATAATAATTTATTTTCCAGTTTTCAATATAACGAGCTGGCTTCCTGAAATGCCCAGAAGGTGACCATTTTTAAAGCATCATTATGAAATCATAGGCTTTTGATATGATGGAATCATACATTTGCATTTTAATCCAATGCAATTATTATCACCATTATTATTACTATCAAAGCTCATCTTGATCCCTCCACCCCCCCCCCCGGTGTGTGACTGTTCAGGTTTGCTTCTGTGACCCTCTGATGTTGGACATCTCTCTTGCTGTATCTGGATAATGATAATGAGACAATCATCTCCATTATTGCTAATGAAAACAGTTTTTATCATACGCTTGTGGTTTCAATGTGGGATGTCTCCCATAGGCTCTGATGTCTGAACACTTGTTCCCCAGCTAGAGGTGCTAGTTTGGAAGATTGTGGAAGCTTTCAGAGGTGAAGCCATCCTAGAGGAAGGGAGTTATGGGAAGACAGGTCTTGAGATTTTGTAGCCTGGCCCCCACTTCCTGTCTTTCCTCTGCATCCTGACTGTGGATCCACTGTGGTCAGCTGCCTCATTCTCTGGCCACTGTGATGGACCGTAGCCCTTCTTAAGCCGTGAGTGGGAACAAACCCTTCCTTCCTTAAGTTGCCTCTCTCAGGTATTTTGCCACAGAAGAAAAGTTATTAATAGAGTGCTATTCATACCCCCTTCCATTTTCAAGCTTATTGAGACAAAATTTACATTTAGCAAAACTACCCATTTTAAGTATACAAACATATGAATTTTGACTTTATAAGGATCCCCCCTTTCAGTAGTTGTATTTATGTTATCCACATAAACTGCAAAATTACCTACATTTTAGCCATTTCACGGTGATTTCTATTTCTCTTCAGTTTCCCCTTGTTCTGTTTGCACCTGCAGCTATTTATTTGCTGCTCATTAGTGGTCATTATGCCATTGACCCTGCAATTATTTTATTGTCTGAAACTCATTCCACAGTAGATTGCTCAGAAAGGGCTTATAAGGAACAATATTGCTCGAGTTCATATGGCTCAATAAGTTTATCTGTGCTCTTTGTTCTTAAAAATCATTTCTTTAACTGGATGTAAACTCTTTGATCTTCTCTCCCCTCAGATCTCTTAAATACATTACTCAATTTTCCTGCAGCAAACGGCGTGCCCTGCAATGCCTGGCAGGAATCTAACTCTTCTCTTAAAGTCACACCCTCAGTTTTCCTAGACGCTGAAGGATCATGTTGGAGTGGAATCTACCTTGCCATGGATTGTTCTTGGTCAATATTCATATGAACTCAAAATACTTTTTCTAAAGATAATCTTGTTTGTCTTCCTTTTAATTACTTTCAGCAGTGGGGTGGGAGAAATGGCCGAGTAGTTCAGAGCACTGGCTGTTCTTGTGAGGACTTGGGCTTACTTCCCAGCGCTCATGACAAGAGGCTGAAGTCTTCTTTAGCTCCAGCTCCAGGAAATGCGACTCCTTTCTGGTTTCTACAGTCATGTGCACTCACACCCACATGCTGCCCTCTCACACACAAAGAAATGTAAATAAAATCCTCCAGGAGTCTGTCCAGTGTTCTCTGCTTGCTTCACTCCTTGGTGTGTTTGTTTTTAACGGATTCAGAGGGACATCAGCATTTCTTCGGTCTCCTGACTTATTTCCATCGTCAAATAATCCTGATGTCTGTGGGCTCCATCTTTTCTGACAATTGTCAATGCTTGCTACTCTCTCAATTTTTCCTTTAATTCTTCATTATCTTTTTAGAATTTTATTTTTAAGTGGGCTAAAATATATACAACATAAAAATTGCCATTTATACCACCTATTCTTCTATTATTGTTGATTATTGTTATTATCTTTTATTATTATTATTGAATTTCATACGTGATTACAATCAATTTCAGCATATCCACCCTTTCTCTCCCCTCCCAATTTTCCTATGTCCCATATACAACTTCCTCTCAAATTTATGTTTTATTCATATATATGCATGTTATATATGTGTTTCGTATATGTATATATACATATATATATGGTGTGTGTATATGTGTGTAAAAATCTTACTGCATCCAATTATTGTTGGTTGTATGCATATGGTATGGATCTGACCACCTGGGCATGGGGAGCCTATTGGGCAGCTCACCCCCAAAGCCTGCGAATTAGTTTCACTGATAAATGACTTGAGTGTTTAGACACTGTACACACATCAGCTTGTGTATGAGGTTTCTTTCCACCTTATCATCACTGAAACATTTTTCTTGAGACCTGTTAGTGGAGCTTGCTGTCACGCTGATGTTGTCACCCTTGGAGTCCTTTATTCATGTTTCACTTTGGTACAGTCCTGGGTTTAGCATTTTCCTCCACGTCTCTGTAAAGCTGTGGAAACTGATTCCTATGCCATCAGCATTAGGAAAACACTTCCCGGATATCTGCCTACCACCATGGATTTCTGCATTTCCTCTGATTTGAGAACAGTAATTCCCCAGCCTCTGACTTTGTACCTGTTTTTAGGTGGAGGGTTGGTTTCCATCTGTCTAGCAATGGAAGTCTACCAGACCCTCTTCTATGTAGGTTTTTGTAGATACGTTTTCATATTCGGTAGTAATAAGAACTATTCCCCTTTCACTCAACTGCAGGTGCTTCTCAGCTGGTGATGAAGTCATATTCTGATGAATCCCTCTTTACTGGCTGGCTTTGTGTGTCAACTTGACTACATCAGAGGAAGGAACCTTAGCTGAGGAAATGCCTCCTTGAGATCCGGCTGTAAGGCATTTTCTCATTTAGTGATCAATGGGGGAGGGCCCAGCCCATGGTGGGTGGTACCATCCGTGGGCTAGTGGTCCTGGGTTCTATAAAAACACAGGTTGGGTAAGTTATGGGAAGCAAACCAGTAACCAGATCTCCTCTATGGCCTCTGCATCAGCTCCTACCTCTGGGATCCTGCCCTGACTTCCTTCAGCAATGAATAGCAATGCTGAAGTGTAAGCCAAATAAACCCTTTCCTCCCCAACTTGCTTTTTTGTCATGGTGTTTCTTTCTTCACAACAATAAAAACATCATACGTAAGACACCATCCTAAGTCATAAACATCGTGAGCTCAAAATGTGGCTTATATAGCACACTGGTTGAACACTGTTGTTTCTCCACACAGTGCAGGATGGAACATCAGTTATTCACCCCGTGACCCAGGGCCCAGCATCAACATAATGATGCATTCTTCACATCACAAGACTGGGGAAATACCATAATTCAACATCTGAAATATGACAGAATGTCACTTTTGCACCGTCACAAAGCCGAAAGACTAAGTCATGCCAGCATAAGCTGGGGCCCTCTGTAGATATGTTAGCAAGTTGGTGTCTGGACCAGCAGCGGGGCACTTAGAGGTATCTCACAAGACTCGGGAAGGCAAGGTATCTCCTAGAGCTCAGACAGGGTCTACACACAGGGCAAGTCACCCTGACACAGAGCTTCCTGTTTTCCTCTCACATACAGACTCGGACCACAGTGTCTGAGATGCAGAAAGTGCACTGCCCTTGGCTCGTGGGTCCCAGAAATCAGACTGCTTCAATTTGAAACGTGGCTCCCTGTTGAAAGAATCAGGAAGTTGGGCATGTAATTTATTCTCAAATCTCCTCTCATTAAAAAAATAAAATTTGGGGCTGGAGAGATGGCTCAGTGGTTAAGAGCATTGCCTGCTCTTCCAAAGGTCCTGAGTTCAATTCCCAGCAACCACATGGTGGCTCACAACCATCTGTAATGAGGTCTGGTGCCCTCTTCTGGCCTGCAGGCACACATGCCAGATAGAATATTGTATAAATAAATAATTTGAATTTATAAATTGATTGAATAAATAAATATTTAAAAAAAATAAAATAAAATTTGTTTATCTGTGGGAGAGACAGACAGACAGAGAGAGAGAGAGAGAGAGAGAGAGAGAGAGAGGACATGTGTGTGCTGCAGCATGCATGGTTCAAGTGCAGGTCAAGGACAGATTTCAGAGGTTGTCTCCCCTCCAACCATGCGGGTCCTGGCGTTGAAGTCAGGTCATTGGGCTTGATTGCTGGCATCCTTACCCCTGAACCTTCTTGTCAGCCTCACTTCCCTCATGTTTAATGATGATAAAAATAGTTCGTCTAGCACTGAGATGTCCTAGAATTGTGGCCGTGTGATTAACACACTGCCTAGGACAGCTATAATCCCTTAGGAAAGTAGTCATAATCTTAGCATCCTCTAATTGGAGTATTTCGTGGAGCTTTCTTCTCTCTGACTCATACTCCTCTGTCTGCCCCGCCCCCCACCAAGTGTCTGTTTAGTTCCCTTTCTCCCCTAAATAATAAAAAGCCTGAATCAAAGCTTAGGAATTGAAGTGGGGGGGGGGGAGTGAGGAGCTACGAGGATGAGGGGTTTTCTGGCTGAATGAAGGACTGATGGAATGAAGAATCCATACTACAGTGACCAGGGTCCTCAGAGTCCATGAAAATGATGGCAGCCAGTGATGGAGGCACAGACAAGTGCAGCAAAGGCCTGGGCACCAGGGAGACCAGACTACTGGCCATTAACCTAGTGCTGCCGGTAGATGAAGCTCCATGTTTACTGGGCTGTTAAATGCAAGGGTTCTGTGACTAGTAGGTTGGGCAGACTGCGGTGCCCCAGACTGAATTTGTCTCTGTGTTTTCAGGGTTCTTAAAGTTTCCTTTGGGTTTCTTGTAGTGTGTGTATGTGTGTGTGTATGTGTGTGTGTGTGTGTGTGTGTGTAAAAAGTAACTCGTCCTTACTTTTTGAAGCATCATCTCTCAGTGAATCCAAAGCCCTACAAACATTTGACAGTAGTTGACCAGTGAAACACACAGAGCTTACTGTCTCTATTGGCCCAACTACTTTCATCTTTGTGATTTAAAGAAAAAAGGAAGACTCAGTTGCTTTACTGGCTACCATTCAGCATCTCCATCACTGAGGGAAGCCAAGACAGAAGCCTGGAGGCAAGAAATGCAACAGGCCTTAGAATGCTGAGCCCTGGCTTGATTCCTGCCTCTGGCTCTGCTCACCTTGCTGTTGGCTTTCTCATGCTACTAGGACCACCCGCCCAGTGTGGTAGAACCTCTCACAGTGGCCTAGGTCCTCCCACATTAACCATTAATCAGACAAATACCCCACAGACTTGCCCGCAGGCCAGTCTGACAGAGGCAGTTTCTTCAGTTGCGCTTCCCTCTTCCCAGGTGACTCTAGTTTGTGTCAGGTTGACAAGACTAACCACAACACCCACAGAGCTGTCTCCCCGGTCAGCTCTCTGTTCTTGCTACCTTGCTGTAGGGCCCCAGAGTCCTTTGGGTAGCACTGTTGTAAAACTAGAAAAGACCGCTTACTTCTGAATTCTCTGTCCTCATTAAAAACTCCGTCTGCTCTGTAGTCTGTTCCTTCTGAATGTTCGCAGGGTTACAAGTCTACCCATTCCTGAATCAAGTGAGTGGGGGGTTCGCTTCTTCTCCAGCTGGACACATTTTCATGAGGATTTTCTAGAAATCTCGATACTCTGACCCAAGGATAGCACATCGCCCGCAATTCCCACCCTGGTTGGGGCTGGGGAAGACGCTGGGAAACTGGACCCTTCACACATCGCTCATCGGAATGTGAAGTGGTACAGCCACTCCAAAAACGGTTTGGCAGCTCCCTAGAACATCAAACATGCAAATAACTTATAACCCAGCCGCTTCATTCCTTGACACTTACCAGTGAAAACTTAGATTTACATAAGTAAAGTCAGTCAAGAAGTGTTGGTATTTTTATTCATACTTCCAGACTGGAAATGGCCCATATGTCCTTCATAGAGCAACAGTTAAATAAAACGTAATACAACATGCAAGCCTTTGCAGCAAGAAACCACTTGAGGAGAACAGTTTAAAGGAATACCAACAACAAAACAAACAAGCAAACAACATATCCAGCTGCCTCAGACAGCCCATGACAGCAATAGCTGCAAAAGCTTGTTAGCCTTTTAAATGGGGGAGATGACGGGTGTGGGGGAGCTGGAACAGCTGTGAGGTTAGCTGGGGGGTGTTTTTAGATAGACGGGGTGCTGACAGTTCAGGTTAGTGTGTTCAGCCAGCCCTTCAGGGCTTCTGAGAAATGCTTTAGGTTTCTGCTTCATGGCAAAAGCCAGCTCAGGTGGTCCAGCTGATACTCTAAAACATGGCCATCAGCACAGTCATTTGGGGACCAGCCTTGTGGATCTAACATGACACCCATACCATAGAATACTATTTAGTGAGGAAAAAGAGAGAAGTGCTGGAGAGTACAAAGGTTTGGACTGATCTCTAGAGCACTATGCCCAGCGGGGAGGGGTGGGTGCCATTTGGGGGCCTATTTTGGAGACTAACCTTTCATCCTTTTATTGATGATTGGACCAGGGTGATGGTAGTTAAGGGGTGATGGTAGTTAAGGGGTGATGGTAGTTAGTTAAGGGGTGATAGTAGTTAGTTAAGGGGTGATGGTAGTTAGTTAAGGGGTGATGGTAGTCCTCTCAAGCTGCTGCTTCTGAGTAGGGATGTTGGAAAGGGATGGTTTGGAATGCTGGTCCAAAGCAGGAGCTCAACTGGCAGGCAACGATAGGAGACCTGAGGGAATTCGGGCAGAAGCAACTGGTTCCCTAAACGTAGGGCCAGCTCATTAATTATTTCTGAATAAAACATCTAAAGATGCAGGGAGCATTTATTACTGTGAGGAAGATAAAGGTCAGAGGACTGACAGGAGGCTATGCCTTGAGCCTGCAGGAGACCACAGTGAGAGTCCAGTATTGGAGTCAGGTCCCAGAGGTCGGATTCTGCATGCCAATTTTTGTAGGCTTTTAATCCACTCTTCTTACCTTGCCAGATTTGTTTACACAGCAACCACATTCTTCTTTAAAAAAGAAATAAGTGTGTCCTTTCTTGGAAGTCAGCAAGTAAGGGACCCTTTGGTTTCATAGACACCTAGGCTTGGGAGGTGAGCTGGTTCTAGAGCAATTGTAGAACCAGGATTGATTCCTAGATGGTGTCTGTCCATTCAGTGGAAGTCTGCTGGGGCAGATATAGACTAGGGACAGAAGGTCAAGTTAAGAAGCTGGGGGGTGGGGGAGGTTCGTTACCTTTATATAAATCAGTAGGACCGCTATCCATAATCTGTACTGAAAGCCTCATTCTAGAGAAAGCAGACCAATGCCTGTAAACATCTTGGGCACACTCGTGTCTTTGAGCCGTAGCAGACATAAAGGCTGAAAAGTTACCTCCATGACAGAAACACAGATATTCATCTGTAATAAGTCAGAAAGTTCCCAGCAGGAAAGAGAACAGAGGGAAGAAGAGCTTGAGGACACAGAAGATGGCTCTGGGATAAAAGCATGAACACTCGTTCCTCTTGGGCAGATGACTGGATGGATACAGATCAGACAGGGATTTCTCCAGCACAGTAAGACGTACTTTACAAGTCTATATTTAGAAAAGAAAACAACTAAGGCAGGCTTAAAAATATGAGCTTATGACTATGCTATCATTCGAGTTAATTTTTAATAATTAGACACTGTCAGATGACCAGGAACCTGGCTAGCCTGGAGAGCAGCAGCTGAGGGAAGCAAATGCAGAGACCCATACTCAAACATTACTCAAACATTAGGTGGAAAGGGAACCCAAATTGGAGATCTCCATAGGGTCCCTCCACTTGGAGCTCTGGAATTCCATGGAAGAAGGGAAAGAAGGATTGTAGGAGGTAGAGGGGTCAAGGACACCAGGAGAACAGGGTCCACAGAATTAACTAAGCAGGGGTCAGAGGGGCTCACAGAGACCGAGGAAGCAATCACGAAGCCTGCACGTGTCCATGCTCGGTCCTTTTCATAGGTTATAGTTGTTAGCTTGGTGTTTTTGTGGAACCCCTAACAGTGGGAGTTGGGAGGTATCTCTGATTCTTTCACCTGCTCTTGGGACCCTTTCCTCCTACTGGTTGCTTTGCCCAGCCCTGATATGTGGCTTTGTGCCTGGTCTTGTATCTTGTTAAGCCGTGTTTAGTTGATATCCCTGGGATTCTTGCTCTTTTCTGGAAAGAAACAGAGGAGGAGTGGATCTGGGGAGAGTAGGAAGGAGAGGGGCTGGGAGGATTGGAGGGAGGGGAAACTGCAGTTGGGAGGCATTGTAGGAGGGGAGAATTTTTTAAAAGCTTTTGTAGCCAATGTTTATAACTGTTACCAAGACTAGAGTAATACAATAAATTATCAGAATTCCATGATTAATATGTTAAACTTTGAAGTTTTAATATCATATTATAATCTTTAAGTCTCATTTTTACATACTTTAAATCGCTTTTGCAGACCTTTACAGCTTGCATAAACCTTTTATTTTTTTCTCTCTTTATTCTGGAAGCATTTAATCATTTGCCGTGAGACATAGGTTCTTAATTATTGAGAATAGTCATTGAAAAGCAAGTTCTTTTAAAAATCATAATTGGAGCATAAAGGGTAGTAAAAAGCAATTTTTAAGTCAGTAACAACAGCATGGTAGTTTTGAGGGTTTTTTTATTGAAACATTTTTGTGAGTTCACCTATCTCAGCAGGAAGCCGGTTAGCTCTAGGAAAAAGCACGGCCTGACTTTTATACTTGAAACCAATTTAGGCTGGCAGGTAATTAAGCCTCAGTTTCAAAGCTTTTTCATTTAAGAGACTTGGGTAATTTGAACTTGCCTTTAAAGCTCTCAAATGTGTATCATCCGCAAACACCATGTCCATCCTTTGCACCCAAAGTTATTGCAAAGCCAGATGTTTTGAAGGTGAACGCAGACTTTTAACTTCAACCAGATGAAGCGCCAGAAGACCGTGTTTGTCAAAACATCCCTGAGGTTTTTTTTCACATGATTGGAATGATTTATTGACTTGATATAAAACAGAAAACATGTTTAATTTGTATTTAAAAGGAAGCTGAATCAGAAAGAGTCTCCGCCACAGTAATATTGATGACTTTGTTGGGATCTGAGGTCCCAGAGAAGGATCAGTCTTTGGACCTGGTGTTGACACGTTTGAAACAGGTCCTAGGTAGAGTCCTTTGGTCCTGTATCTTCCGTGTCCCGAGGTGGCCTTGGGGCTGCTGCCAGAAGCTGGTATTTCTGTTTATTATGGAAAGCCCTTTCTGTCCTTTCCTGTTCCTTCCTCCTCTAAACATCATAAATGCTATGTTCAACAGATCTCTCTGAGAGGGACATTATCTAGCACCTGCTTTTGAATATTATTTTACATTAAGCAAACCTTATTTGTTTTTGTTACTTGTTTCAGGCTTAACTTTGACAACATATACAGAAGGCTAACACTTGTCCCTGTAAATGAACCACATTTGTACTTAGCATGACTACAAACATGATTTGGAGTATATTGAAGAATTTGATAATCTATAAAGTGACTGACCATTAACTTGTTTTTACTGATTATCTTGATTAGCAGTTTACAATAAGTTGGTAAAATTAAAGCTTAAGCCTAAAATGTATACATTTTAAAATGCAGGTATTTTAATATACCAAAATAAAGTTTAAACTATAAATACAGTTTATACAGAGACTGGAAATTTTATTTTTCTGATCCTTTTATAGTGTGATTTTACAGAGTATCATAGTTTTTATATGACTCAATTTCTCTAAATAGCTAAAGTTTAACCGAGGTTTACATTATTGTCAGTTTCTCTTAGCCTGAATAGAACTTTTTAACCTAGGAAATTTAGTTGTCTGCTTACATTGATAGTAAACTCTATTTACCATAAATAAGAGTTAAATCCAAGTCACATTTATGGTATTCTATAGCAAATTAAAATTACTTTTTTCTTCTTTTTTTTAAATATTTATTTATTTATTATGTATACAGTGTTAGTTTCCATGTCTGTCTACAGGCCAGCAGAGGGCACCAGATCTCATCATAGATGGCTGTGAGCCACCATGTGGTTGCTGGGAATTGAACTCAGGACCTCTGGAAGAACAGTCAGTGTTCTTAACCTCTGAGCCATCTCTCCAGCCCCAAATTAAAATTACTTGTACACAGACTTTTAATTATCAACTCTAATGTGGCAAGCTTTAATCTAACCTTTTTCATTTACTTGCTTGGGGATCTTACAGTTTGTTTGTTTTCTTGCTTGCTTGCTTGCTTGCATGCTTGTTTGAGACAGAGTTTCCATCTATAGCCCCAGTTATCCTGGAACTCACTCTGTGGACAGGTTGACCTTGAACTCAGAGATCCACCTGCCTCTGCCTCCCAAGTTCTAGGCTTAAAGGCAGGTGCCACCATGCAGGGTGTACAGATTTATTTATTAACCACATTACAATGAATTTGTAAATCCTGAGCTAAAGAAAGCTTACATTTCAACAAAGGTTTTAAAGCTAATAAACAAACCAGGGGGTGGAGCATTTAGAGAGTCAAACATCCCCTTTGTGATTTGTAATCTCTATTAGAAACATTTTACCTCTTAGCTATTCTCAAGTGCAAACAGTCTTTTTTTTTTTTCTGGGTTGTTATATTTTGACCTGTGTCTCTGCCACAGGGTCAGGTGGAAAGTCTGACTCAGGACAAAGACTTTGGAGGAAATCTTTAAACATGCTTGGATCTAGAGTGAGCAGACCGAATCCCATCTCATGAGTCAGATTTTTCAATTAAGTAGAACTGCATGTGATAACATTTTAATATTATCCACAACCAAAAGGCATCTGAACCTCTTAATACTGAACCCACTGATCAGAAGCAGGTATGAGAGTGGAGAGCAAAGAAGTCTTAGAGATAAGGGAATTTGGATCATCTGTCTGGATAGTAGCAGAAGCTGTCACAATCTTGGAGAATTTGGAAATCAAATGTGCCATCTTTTGTCCATTGAGACTGGGTATCAAGTTGTACTGAGGCCAAGTTAAAAAATAAGATGGCAAGGCTTAATGCTATCATGGAATCCAAGAGAGGAAAGAGATTTGAGGAGACAGATAAGAAGTGTGCTGGGGTCAGGCTTGAACTGAGAGGATTCATGGGTAATAAGATAGTCCTGGAAAGGGGTTGACAGAAAAGGTATCCCAGTGTTGGGCAAAAAGTAGGTAGAAAACAGGAAAAACCTTTTCTTCCAAGTCTAGGCACTGGGGACTGTACCAATAAAACCTTCCAGAAGGTGACTAAGAGCATATACAAACATAAGGAGATTGGGATTATGGGTCATAAGGTTACAGAAGGAAAGAAGAGTGAGCCAGTAGGAGGAAGGGAACCACTGGACAAAAACTTCTTCCAGAGAGTGTCACCAAGTAGACTGAAGTTCAAGAGAGTGCCCAGATCACAAGGCACAGGCTTCCCTAACCAAGTGATGGACACCCAGGGGAGTGTGAGAAACTGTCTGGCATGCAAGCATGACTTTCTGACCAGAGGAAAACAGAAGCTGACAAGGCATGTACCCCCATCAGTGCGGAGTTGAGGAGGTGAGCAAGAGACAGAAGCAGTGAGAGAGACAGATTCACAATCTGGAGTCAAATACGATGAAAGACAGAAGCCAGCAGAGGCAAGTAATCCATGCCACAGCAGAAATGAGAAAGCAGCGGGTTGTTTTTTGTTTTGCTTGATTTTTGTTTTGTTTTGTTGATTTGTTGTTTGTTTTTTTGAACAAGGTTTCTCTGTAGCTTTGGAGCCTGTCCTGGAACTAGCTCTTATAAACCAGGCTGGCCCCAAGCTCACAGAGATCTGCCTGCCTCTGCCACCCTAGTGCTGGGATAAAAGGTGTGTGCCAGCACTTCCCAGCTGAGAAAGCAGTTTAAGCTTGGGGAGGGACCAGGTCCCCAAAGGAGGTCCCAGATGTCTTTTCTGGGTCTCAGCACCAAATGTATGTGAGTGCATCAAGAAACTACTGAACACAGCCATTCTCCCTGGAAAAAGGAATACTTTAATAATGGTGACAAGAAGGAGGAGGAGGAGGAGGAGGAGGAGGAGGAGGAGGAGGAGGAGGAGGAGGAGGAGGAGGAGGAGAAGAAG
>NW_026067926.1:8368991-8414912 GCF_014885135.2 Alexandromys fortis | reverse complement strand
AGAAGGAGGAGGAGGAGGAGGAGAAGAAGAAGAAGAAGAAGAAGAAGAAGAAGAAGAAGAAGAAGAAGAAGAAGAAGAAGAAGAAGAAGAAGAAGAAGAAGAAGAAGAAACTATCCAGCTGCCTCATACAGTAGAGAACAGGAATAGCTGCAGAAGTTTTGGAGTTTATATGTGTAGAAAACTGAAACAGCAGTGAGGTTGGCTTGGGGATCTCTATTTATCTCATAATAAAAGGCCAATATTTTGTAAATGCTAACATACACCAATTGCTTGCAACAATGATTGGTACAGAACATAAATGCTTAATGAATTACCTTTATTAATAATAGCATATTAAATTTTCAGTTTTGTCTTCCACTCCCATGCACAATGGGAAGTAAGGTCAGAGGACAGACTCCCTTCCCTTCTCTTTATGGGTCTTGGAGACACAGTGCAAACCAGCTCCTTGGTTTCCCCTCTTTGACTCAGGTGAGTTTTAGGGGTAGGGGTCCTACAAGTCCCAGTCTTGAGGGTAGCCCTTCTATCTTCTCACTTCCCAAACTTACCATGAGGCATGGTTAACTCTCAGTCTCAGTTCATCTTTAAAGGAGGATTATGTGGTGCCTTCCCCCAAACCCAAAGTGTTAGACATACTTTCTCCTATCAAAGCCTTCAGCTATGCTGCTATTGAGAAATATCTCTGCCGTCTCTCTACCCAGCTCTCACCATTCTCTTCGTGTGCCCCTCTCTGAGTATCTCAGTTCAACTTTCTTCTCCTTCCTTCACTAACCCTATTAATCAGAGAGACAAGAATTCCTCTGATGAGGCTCTCCTTCCACAAGAATCTTCCCAGCACACCGTAGGTTAAGGTGTTTCCCTAATCAAAGTATCTACCATAAGAAGATGTCTGGTGACAGATTAATAAAATTTCTTTTAATTCAACAATATGTAGAAACTTAGAAGCTCTGGATTAAGGCCACCATGGAAGGTTCTGTAGGCTGCACACTGCACAAAGATTTCTAAACAAGAAGGCAGAGAGATGCAATAAAATATAAGTGGCTCCTCAATATCTGAGATACATTTCCAGATTCATCAGAGAAGCGCTTTCCTCAGAGTGAGGATAAGGTGAGAAGAGCTTAGGTTCTTGCTAGGAGTGGGAGTTTTCCAGGAGTGGTAGGGTGGTGGTCATGGTGATTTCCAGGAGTGATAAGGTGCTGGTCACATTAGTTTCCAGGAGTAATAGGGTGGTGGCCATGGTGGTTTTCCAGGGGTGGAAGTGTGGTTAGTGGTCAGATGGTTTTCCAGGAGTGGTAGGATGGTGGTCACAGTGGTTTTCTAGGAGTGGTAGGGTGATGGTCATGGTGGTTTTCATAGAGTGGTAGGGTGGCGGTCAGAGCGGTCTCTTCAGTTTTTCGGTTTAGAAAGAGCACCATCTTCTACTTGTCACCAGACATCATGTGTCTTCATGTGGCCTTGCTTGAAGCATTGACAGTCAAACAGTGTATCAGAGCTCTAAACAGAAGCAATACAATGTCAGTAACTGAGTGGGAACAGCAGCAGGGCTGTGTCGTTTTGAAGAAAAGACATCAGCAGTTCTCCTCCAGCTGTCACTGGGAGACATCATCTGCATATCAAACAAATATTTAAAATTAGTCATGCAGCAAGCCATCACTAACATTGCTCCTTCGGAGTGACAGCGGGACCCAAATGTGCCTCTAGGTGTGCTCATCTGGATGGCAGCCATGTGTCTGAAGCTGTGCACAGCTTCTACAGTGCAAGTTCTGCAGGGGTCAGGAAAGGGGAAGAGAATAGAATAAAGCAGAGCACAGTAGACAAACAAGACAAGACAGGATAGACTAGGCTAGAAGAGACTAGAAGATTGCCTTGGGTTATGAATGTAGCTCAGCTGGAGCACTTGGCTTGTTAGCACACGTAGGCTCTGGGTTTCAGTCCCAGTCCTGCATAAAACTAGGTGTTGCGCTGATACAGGCCAATAATTCCTGAACATGGGGTGCAGGTGATGGAGGCGGTATGGTCAAAAGTTAAAGATCATGTTCAGTTGAGTGGTAAGTGGGAGGCCAGGCTGGGTTATGTCAGACCCTGTCTCAAAAAGAAAGAAAAGGAAGAGGAAGGGAGGGAGGAAGAGAAAGAGGAAGGAAGGAAGGAAGGAAGGAAGGAAGGAAGGAAGGAAGGAAGGAGGGAGGGAGGGAGGGAGGGAGGGAGGGAGGGAGGGAGGGAGGGAGGGAGAGAGGGAGGGAGGGAGAGACGGAGGGAGGGAGGGAAGGAAAGAAGGAAAGAAGGAAAGAAGGAAGGAAGGGGAAGAGAAGGGAAGGGAAGGAAAGGGAGAAAAGAAATTGCCTTGATCTCTGTATAAAGGGGGATTAGAATGGTGACTGACTAACCTTATTAACTCAGTCATATGAGATATAACCTCTCTCCTGGAGAGCCAGCCAAAGCATTCACACCTGTCCCATCAGATGCAATGACAGCTGCAGACAGCATAGCACCTTATGAACCCGATTTCCTCCCTTTGTCAGAATGTATATATTATTACCATTATCCTAGAAAAGCTTGTGATGTTTGGACCAGGTTGAAGGCTTTACATGCCTTGTTTTACCTTATTTAATACTTCTGAGAACCACATTAGCCAGGAAATGAGTGAGAATTAAAGGCATCTTAAAGGAAGGTCTGAAGATCTGCATGCTGACTTTAGGTTTTGGAACCAGGCTGGAGTTCATGTGTCCATCCTCCACTTCAGGGATGCTCAGAACAGGTGTCAGCACACCTCCCTGCCCCCTGCAGCTTCCTCCAGTGAGCTGAGAGGCTCTCCCATAGACATACCTACATGAGCAGATGTTTTTAGCCACTTTAAGACTTTCTTGTTTCCTAATTGCTCTGTATTTGTAAGAACGTTTTCATATTTTAATTATAATTTTTCTTTATTCTTGAGAAGTCCATTCATCTACACAGTAAAATTATAGCCATGCCCTCTCCCTCATTCAAATCTCCCTGTAATGCCCCAAGTGAAATTCTTCTTCTTCTTCTTCTTCTTCTTCTTCTTCTTCTTCTTCTTCTTCTTCTTCTTCTTCTTCTTCTTCTTCTTCTTCCTCCTCCTCCTCCTCCTCCTCCTCATTCTCCTTCTCCTCTTCCTCTTCTCCTCATCCTCCTACTCCACTTCTTCCTCTTCCTCATCCTCCTTATTTTACTTAATTTTTAAACCAAAGCCTCCCGCCAGCCTGAGGGAACCATTGATTTACGCCATCAATTAGAATGTTTTCTCTTTTAAGTCCATTGCACACATATGAGATCATTTTTTTTTCATAGGGTAACTGAAAGGAGAGGGGCTTATAGCAATATTTGAATGAGACTGGACCCCCAGAGGGAAATAGAGGCAGAGGGCACACTGACAGGAAGGCTTGGCAATCATGTGTGCAGTCATCAAGGTTCTGGGTTTAGGGAACCTCTCTGTAACAGAAAAGGCAGGCACACATCTGCCACTGAAGCTGCTGCCCATCCCACTTTGGACCAGAGAGGGAATTTGTTGGGATTTAGCAGCTGCAAGAAGATGCAGGCACGCTCACTGGCATGTAACTTAGAACAGAGATGCATCCCACGTGGCAACTTTCAGGGCGGCTCTTTTGCCTTCCACTGAGCTCTGAGCAGGAAGTTGGTAAGAAACAGGGAGAAATAGACTCAACACTTCCTCTGGACCAAGGCCATGGTCAGCATTTTAGAAACATATTCTCCAGTGGTCCTTAAAACTATCCTCACCAGCATCATCTGACAGAGGAGTGAACCCAAGACTCTGAGTTTAAACCAAATGGCAGCACCAGAGTGCAGATCCATCCCTGACTTGCTGGATGCCAGGGCTTGTCCTCCTAACTAGCATGTGACTGATCATGAGCAGTCCAGGCAGACAAACTGCTGTGTCACGGTCACTGAGGACTTTGAAATACTCATTCCAAGACCGGCCTCAGAATCACATAATCAGAACCAGAATAGCAGACCTAGATCTATTTTTTGTCTGCCAAGTATTGGGGGTTGTTCCTGGTGTACAAATAAGTCTTAGCTGACTTTCAAATGATGAGCACCCACGTGGTTGTCTAAGTTTGTCTTTTCAGTGTTGAATTGCCTCCATTCGGACTGTTCTCCCACCTATTTCCACCTCCTCACCCTCTTCACTGTCCAGTCCATTCACTCAAAACTTTCCATTGACAAGACCACTGTGTCTTTATAGGTCTGGGACTGGAGCCATTGTCTGTTCTGTTTTTTAATCATCTTTTTTATTAGTATATATTAATTATACTTAATGAAATACATTATGATACTTTTATACATGTACATAATATATTTCAAGCATACCCTTATCCATGTCTCTTGTTCCCCTGTAAATCTCCTTTCTTTTTTGAGCTAATCATTTTTCTATTTTCAAGTCTTTTTAAAAATGAATCAATGAGTTTCATTAGGGTCGCTCACAGAAGCATGTGCAACTTTGTACTGACTGAGAAGAAAAATGTCTCCGTCTTCCAGCAATCATTAACTGCATATATCAGGAAAGGGTGGGGCTTAGCGAGTCCTTCCCACTTCTCGGACAGAATGACAACAAGCCCAGTCACAGGCAGGCCTTATGCAGGTGGAGGACATGATGACATACCCTGTCAAGGACTTTGAATATTCATGTATCACCCTTATTAGATTGTCCCCTCCAGAAGACAGAATGAATAAATATATTTACAATGTCAACACAGAAAATTGTTTATAGAACTGAAACTAGAAATGTATCTCGTCTGATAGTATTTGTCTAGTACAATGAAGCTCTGAGAGTCATCTCAGTGCTGTGTAAACTGGGTGTAGTGAGGCCTATACCCAGCATTCAGGAGGTAAAACCAGAAGAATCAAGAAGAGCAAGGTCTTCGTTGGCTAAATATTGAGTTCAAGACCATCTTGGGATACTTGGAACTTAAAAAAAAAAAAGCCAGGGCTAAAGAGATGACCCATTGGTTAAGAGTGTTTGCTGCTCTTGCAAAAGACCCAGAACCTTTGATAGGGGATTCACAACTGTATGTCTATGGATATTTTGCCTTCATGTATGGCTATGCACCATGTGGGGTGCCTAGTGCCCGTGGAGGCCAGAAGGGGGCATCAGATCCCCTGAAATTGGAGATACAGAAAGTTGTGAATAACTGTGTGGGTACTTGGAATTGAACCCAGGTTCCCTGTAAGAGTAGCCAGTCCTCTTCACTCCTGAGCCATCTCCCCAGCCCTAATGACTATGAAGGTTTTGATTTATGTGTGTTGTAAGGGGAGCCTGTGAAGAATGAGCTGCCATCAGGGAAAGATGCAGAGCTGATTGCTGGAGGCAGAACACCAATGTGAACTTAAGAATTCTGGGATAGCATGCTGTAGCAGTCCAAGCTTTAAAGAGACTCAGAGGCACTGACAAGGCTACAGGAAGAAATGGGACATTCAGAAAGCAATGGCTTCTCAAAGAGACACTTACTCAACCTGAGGTGAGTTAACATAACAGGAGAATTGCTACAGGCTCACTTATCACATCGTCTAAAGAGAAGGAAGGGACCCACGGGTAGCAGTAAGTCAGTTTCAATTCCATTGTAGCCAAGGCATGCAGAAAAGACATTAATGTCTCAGGAAGGAACCCATTAGGCCAAATAAACGTCACAGTAGCCAAACATTATTGGCTCCCCAAAGACCCAGACACTTTAGAGGGTTATTTAGTTAGACGAGAATTGTGGCCAGACATTTTCAATAGAAATAAATTGCAGAGACGGAGCTGGGAGGCGCCCGCGCCGGCAGACGGAGCTGGGAGGCGCCCGCGCCGGCAGACGGAGCTGGGAGGCGCCCGCGCCGGCAGACGGAGCTGGGAGGCGCAGGCAGGCAACGACGGCTGCCGCCGAGACTGGAGGGGACCAGCGCAGCGGCAGAGGTCGCAGGCGGCAGGGACCAGCGGCAACACCGAGAGCAGATCGCCCCACTACAATTAAATCAAAGAGGTAGGCCTTTGGTTGGCGAGGGCCCTGGCAAACGGGGAGCCGGGACCGGTTCCGGAAAACCCTTCTTAGGGGTGAGAGGGTTCTTGGCCCCCAGCAGGAGCCAGGAAACAGAGCGAGGGCAATTAGTAAGAGAAGCCTCTGGCCAGCAGAGAAACCTGATCTGATTTTAAAAGACCAATTAGATAGCATTGAAAGGAGGAGATGGGCAGGCGCCAAGGCAGAACATCACCCATTAATCAGAAAAACAACATGAAAACACCAGATCCCAAAGATCTTACAACAGAAAGATTTGAACACCCTAACACAGAAGAAGTGGAAAAAATTGACTTTATGAAAGCAATAGAATCCCTTAAAAAATATGTAATAAACACCCTTATAGAAATGGATGAGAAGAATAACAAAAAGTTCGAAGAATTAAGTAAATATGTACATGAGACCCTGGGAAACCAAGAAAAAACGATCAAACAGGTAATGGAAACAGTGCAAGAATTGAAAACTGAAAGGGAAGCAAGGAAGAGAACACAAAGGGAAGAACAGCTGGATATGGAAAATCTAGGCCAACGAGCAGAGTCTACAGAAACAAGCATAATCAATAGACTACAAGAGATAGAAGAAAGAATCTCAGATGCTGAGGACACCATAGAGAAAATAAATGCACTGATCAAAGAAAACAGCAAAGCCAACAAATTCTCATCACAAAACATTCAAGAAATATGGGACACAATAAAAAGACCAAACCTAAGAATTATAGGAATAGAAGAAGGAGAAGAATCACAGCTCGAAGGCCCAGAAAATATTTTTAACAAAATTATGGAAGAAAACTTTCCCAACATAAAGAAAGTTATCCCCTTGAATATTCAAGAAGCATACAGAACACCAAACAGACTGGATCAAAGAAAAACTTCCCCTCGCCATATAATAATCAAAACACAAAATAGACAGGTTAAAGAAAGAATATTAAGAGCTGCAAAGGAAAAAGGCCAAGTAACCTATAAAGGTAAACCGATCAGAATTACACCTGACTTCTCTATGGAAACCATGAAAGCCAGAAGGTCCTGGATAGAGGTACTTCAAAAGCTAAGAGACCATGGATGCAAACCCAAACTTCTGTACCCTGCCAAGCTAGTGTTCACTATCAATGGAGAAAACAAGACATTCCAGGATAAGAACAAATTTAAACAATACGTAGCCACAAATCCAGCTCTACAGAAAGTAATAGAAGGAAAATCGCAACCCAAGGAATCCAACAATGCCAACACTGACTACAATAACTCAGGCATCTAGTGAACCTTCACCAGCACAACTCAAAGAAGGGACACACACACAAACTCTACTACCAAAAAAACAATAAGAATAACCGGAGTAAACAACAATTGGTCATTAATATCACTTAATATTAATGGTCTCAATTCACCTATAAAAAGGCACAGGCTAAGAGATTGGATACGAAAACAGGATCCAACATTCTGCTGTTTGCAAGAAACACATCTCAACCACAAAGACAGGCATCTACTCAGAGTAAAAGGTTGGGAAAAGGTCTTTCAAGCAAATGGTCCTAAGAAAAAAGCAGGTGTGGCCGTACTAATTTCCAACAAAACGGACTTCAAACTAAAATCAATCAGAAGAGATCGAGAAGGACACTTTATACTCATAACAGGAACAATTCATCAGGATGACATCTCAATTCTGAATATCTATGCCCCTAATATAAAAGCACCCACTTATATAAAAGAAATATTACTAGAACTCAAGGCAGACATCAAACCACACACACTAATAGTAGGAGACTTCAACACACCTCTCTCTCCAATGGACAGGTCAATCAGACAGAAACCTAATAGAGAATTAAGAGAATTACTGGAGGTAATGAAACAAATGGACTTAACAGACATCTATAGAACACTCCACCCAAATAGGAAAGAATATACCTTCTTCTCTGCAGCTCATGGAACCTTCTCAAAAATTGACCATATACTCGGAAACAAAGGAAGCCTCCACAGATACAAAAGAATATCAGTGTCCACCTGTGTCTTATCAGATCACCACGGATTAAAGTTAGAAGGCAACAACAATGCTGCCCCCAGAAAGCCGACAAACTCATGGAAACTGAACAATCAACTACTGAACCACACCTGGGTGAAGGAAGAAATTAAGAAGGAAATTAAAGTCTTCCTTGAATTTAATGAAAATAAAGAGACAACATACTCAAACCTATGGGACACGATGAAAGCAGTGCTAAGAGGAAAGTTCATAGCACTAAGTGCCCACTTAAAGAAAACGGAGAAAGCATACATTGGGGACTTAACAGCACACCTGAAAGCTTTAGAAAAAAAAGAAGCAGATGTGCCCAGAAGGAGTAGAAGACTGGAAATAATCAAACTGAGGGCAGAAATCAACAAAATAGAAACACAGAAAACAGTCCAAAGAATCAATGAAACAAAAAGTTGGTTCTTGGAGAAAATCAACAAGATAGACAAACCCCTATCCAAACTAATTAAACAACAGAGGGAGAACACGCAAATAAATAAGATCAGAAATGAAAAGGGGGACATAACCACAGACACAGAGGAAATTCAGAGAATCATTAGATCTTACTACAGGAGCCTGTATGCCACAAAACTGGAAAATACAAAAGAAATGGACATCTTTTTAGATAAGTACCATATACCAAAGCTAAACCAAGACCAGGTGAAAGATCTAAATAGACCTGTTAGTCGCGAAGAACTTGAAGCAGTTATCAAAAATCTGCCCTCTAAAAAAAGCCCAGGACCAGATGGTTTCAATGCAGAATTCTACCAGAACTTCCAAGAAGAGCTAATACCTATTCTCCTTAATGTATTTCACAGTATAGAAACAGAAAAGTCATTGCCAAATTCCTTTTATGAAGCTACAGTTACCCTGATACCAAAACCACACAAAGACCCAACCAAGAAAGAGAACTACAGGCCTATCTCACTCATGAATATCGACGCAAAAATTCTTAATAAAATACTGGCAAACCGAATTCAAGAACACATTAGAAAAATTATCCATTATGATCAAGTAGGCTTCATCCCAGAGATGCAGGGCTGGTTCAACATACGCAAATCTATCAATGTAATCCACCATATAAATAAAATGAAAGAAAAAAACCATATGATCATTTCATTAGATGCTGAAAAAGCATTCGACAAAATCCAACACCCCTTTATGATAAAGGTATTGGAGAGACTAGGGATACAAGGGTCATACCTAAATATAATAAAAGCTATTTACAGCAAACCGACAGCTAACATTAAATTAAACGGAGAAAAACTCAAAGCCATCCCACTAAAATCAGGAACAAGACAAGGATGTCCACTCTCTCCATACCTCTTCAATATAGTGCTTGAAGTTCTAGCAATAGCAATAAGACAACATAAGGGGATCAAAGGGATTCGTATTGGAAAGGAAGAAGTTAAGCTTTCGTTATTTGCAGATGATATGATAGTATACATAAGCGACCCCAAAAACTCTACCAAAGAACTCCTACAGCTGATAAACACCTTCAGTAATGTGGCAGGATACAAGATCAACTCGAAAAAATCAGTTGCCTTCCTATACAGTAAGGATAAGGAAACAGAGAGGGAAATCAGAGAAGCATCACCTTTCATGATAGCCACAAAGAGCATAAAATATCTTGGGGTAACCCTGACCAAGGAAGTGAAAGATCTATATGACAAGAACTTTAAGACTTTGAAGAACGAAATAGAAGAAGACACCAGAAAATGGAAGGATCTCCCTTGCTCTTGGATTGGGAGGATCAACATAGTAAAAATGGCAATTCTTCCAAAAGCAATATATAGATTCAATGCAATCCCCATCAAAATCCCATCAAAATTCTTCACAGATCTGGAGAAGACAATAATCAACTTTATATGGAAAAATAAAAAACCCAGGATAGCCAAAACAATCTTATACAATAAAGGAACGTCTGGAGGCATTACCATCCCTGACTTCAAACTCTATTACAGAGCTACAGTATTAAAAACAGCTTGGTATTGGCATAAAAACAGAGAAGTCGACCAATGGAACCGTATAGAAGACCCTGACTTTAATCCACAAACCTATGAGCAACTGATTTTCGATAAAGGAGCTAAAACTATACAATGGAAAAAAGAGAGCATCTTCAACAAATTGTGCTGGCAAAACTGGATTTCAATCTGTACAAAAATGAAAATAGATCCATGTCTGTCACCATGCACAAAACTCAAGTCCAAGTGGATTAAAGACCTCAATATCAGTCTGAACACACTGAACCTGATAGGAGAGAAAGTGGGAACTACACTACAACAAGTGGGCACAGGAGACCGCTTCCTACGTATAACATCAGCAGCACAGACAGTAAGGGCCTCATTGAATAAATGGGACCTCATGAGACTGAGAAGCTTCTGTAAAGCAAAGGACACTGTCGCTAAGACAGAAAGGCAACCCACTGACTGGGAGAAGATCTTCACCAACCCCGCAACTGACAAAGGTCTGATCTCCAAAATATATAAAGAACTTAAGAAACTAGACTGTAAAAGGCTAATCAACCCAATTATAAAATGGGGCACTGAGCTGAACAGAGATCTCTCAACAGAAGAAGTTCAAATGGCCAAAAGACACCTAAGGTCATGCTCAACTTCCTTAGCGATCAGGGAAATGCAAATCAAGACAACTTTAAGATACCATCTTACACCTGTCAGAATGGCTAAAATCAAAAACACCAATGATAGCCTATGCTGGAGAGGTTGTGGAGAAAGGGGTACACTTATCCATTGCTGGTGGGAATGCAAACTTGTACAACCACTCTGGAAAGCAGTGTGGCGGTTTCTCAGAAAATTTGGGATCAACCTACCCATGGACCCAGCAATACCACTCTTGGGAATATACCCAAGAGAGGCCTTATCATGCAACAAAAATATATGCTCTACTATGTTCATAGCAGCATTGTTTGTAATAGCCAGAACCTGGAAACAACCTAGATGCCCCTCAATTGAAGAATGGATGAAGAAAGTATGGAATATATACATATTAGAGTACTACTCAGCAGTAAAAAACAAGGACTTCTTGAAGTTTGCAGGCAAATGGATGGAAATAGAAAACACTATCCTGAGTGAGGTAAGCCAGACCCAAAAAGAGGAACATGGGATGTTCTCACTCATATTTGGTTTCTAGCCATAAATAAAGGACATTGAGCCTACAATTCGGGTTCTTAGAGAAGCTAAAGAAGAAGGAGAACCCAAAGAAAAACATATAGGCATCCTCCTGAATATTAACCTTCATCAGGCGATGAAAGGAGACAGAGACAGAGACCCACATTGGAGCACCGGACTGAAATCTCAAGGTCCAAATCAGGAGCAGAAGGAGAGCGAACATGAGCAAGGAACTCAGGACCGCGAGGGGTGCACCCACACACTGAGACAATGGAGATGCTCTATCGGGAACTCACCAAGGCCAGCTGACCTGGGTCTGAAAAAGCCTGGGTTAAAACCGGTCTCACTGAACATAGCGGACAATGAGGACTACTGAGACATCAAGAACAGTGGCAATGGGTCTTTGATCCTACTGCATGTAGTGGCTTTGTGGGAGCCTAGGCAGTTTGGATGCTCACCTTACGAGACCTGGATGGAGGAGGGTTTTCCTCGGACTTCCCACGGGACGGAGAGCCCTGATTGCTCTTTGGGCTGAAGAGGGAGGGGGAACGGATTGGGGGAGGGGGAGGGAAAGGGGAGGCGGAGGTGGGGAAGAGACTGAAATATTTAATAAATAAATAAATAAAGAAAAAAAAAAGAAATAAATTGCACAACCACTAATATGCTGAAGAAAAATGAAATATTTTGACACTCCATTCCAATAACAGATAACAGAATCATCTGCCGAGTAAGTCGGCAACATGTAACAATCCCCTTTGTCGTAGAAAGGCTTCTCCTCCCATCCCAAACTTCCCTTTCTGGAACGTCATATCTCTCATGCTTCTCAAAAACGTCATTGTAAATGAGTCTTGTCAAGGAGCTGTGGCTGTACCTCTGGAAAGCACACCAGCTTCCTGAGCAACTGGTCAAGTTTGCTTACCACGTTCTTCTGAGAGAATCTGAGGATGCCTAATTGCTCTTTTGATTGTGACAAAATAAGGCTTTTAATAGAGGAGAGTGTGCCAATGCTGCATTTGAGTGGTGTGGAAGGAAATAAAAGACTAGATTTATAGTTAAATGGACTCAGAGCAGGGGACAGAAATCAGTGCAGAACACAAACGGTTGAGCAGACTATACTCTGCTGCTCAGTGACAGAAGTGTCGTTGATGTCAACTTTTCAAAGACACCAATGTGACCATCCATAAACTTCCTACCAGGAAATGAAGGCAGCATAATCTTTTACTGTTGGAAGATTCCTACGTGAGCTTGGGTTGGGTTTGCGGTGGAGGTAGGGGTGGGCTAACAGCTTCTGACCCTCAAGGAAAAACAGCTGTGGCAGAAAAGGGATGCCATTATCCACACCCCTGCTCTGTCTATTCTGATTCCTACTCCTCAGTGGAAAACAAATAAGGCTACACACCTTTGTTTGTACAAAGAAAACATTCATGACAGTAATCAACTCAATGTTTTCATCCTCCTTCCACATGTGTTGTTACTAGGCAATGAAGTCACTGGATTTGCTAATGCCTTAGGAATAACTTGAAGAGATTTCTCAACAAGAAATCGTTCCTAAGTGTCCAGAGAGGCTATTGTCATATTAACTAAAGATAAAAAAGAAATGCCAATAATTTCACTGTTGTTCCTCATCCTGTTTCCGTAGGTCATAGTTTTCTATTTTGCAATAAGCTCGCCAGTTTAGGTTTAGAAGATCTTGGTTCAAATATTAGCTCCCCGCCCCCCCCCATCTGAGTAATGTTGAGCAAACCCTTGTATTTCCTTGGTCTCAACCTTGAAAGTATCAGTTTGTGTGATGACCATTTCTGACTAATGATGTTCTCAGGTCTTCAGTGAGATGGAAAATAAGATTCTCTCTAGATTATCTTTTATCATCTGTTCCTAAGACAACTCTGAAAATTCTCAAAGCCTACAAAATCCCTAAGGGCAACACAGTTGTGATCTTCCAGTAACACAAGACAGGAATAATTCAGGAAAGTAAGAGCAGGTAGACATCATGCAGCCCCATCTATAATGGTGGTCTTTCATTCCTTGCATTTGGTCAATCAACATACCTGTCCCCGATATTCCCTCCAGTTCTTAAAACAATAATCTTTGTATAAGTCAAAAGATGTGCACAAATTTCTGACAAAAAAGAAGAGCATGTGTTATTCTATGTCTAATCATGATTGTCCATGATGTACTGACCTTGTCACCATCATCATAACCATCAACATCACCATCATCACGATCTCCATCATCATCATCACTACCAATCACCAACAGCATCACCACGTTTATCTCTGTTTCCATCACGACCACTATCACTGCCATCATCACCATCATTGCTTTTGTCATCATGACTATTATATGACTGGGATGTAGGTTAAAATATAAAACCTCCCAAGGTTATTTCAAGATGACTATTCAAAGGGACTGCAGACAGTGGAATCTGAAATGTCGTTTTCTAGGGGAACATTTACAACTGTCCTAGAAGTAAATAGCAGATATAAACAGATTTCCTCTGAGGCTTCAGATTGGCCTCATCTAGATCCACCCAGAGATTATCACAGGATGTCACATGCAGTTATGAAGTTATTACTGATAAGATTTTGCCATCCTAAAAAGACAACTTCTGTTCGTGGTACATCTTCCTCCCCTCAATCTTTTATCACTTTTATCAGCCCCTTACTCAACAGTCTTAATTCCTATTTCTTTCTGTAGCTCAAAATTCTGTTTAAACATCAAATGTCTAGAAGTTTCTTTGAGCCTCACCCTTTGTATATGGCTCCCATGTTTGGGAACAATAATACATGTATATAGTTTTCTCATGGTAACCTGTGTATCTGTCAATTTATTTCCCAGACTAAAGTTATCAAAACTTCAGCTTCCCCGTGACTAAGAAGGTGAATCTCCCCTGTCTTATGTCTAGAGGATTTTCAAAACAACAGCAAAAAATGTGATTTTCAGATCCTCAGCACAAGTTACACACTTAAACATTGAACATGGAGTGAACACGAATGTATTTTATATTTTCACAGTCAATTTTATATGAAGAATCACCAGAACCACATAGCACCATGCTGAACAAACAGGACAGTTGATAGCAATTTTTTTAAATACTTGGTTACACATTAGAAATACCTTCAGAGCTTAAAAAATTATGCCTAAACCCCTGTCCACTTTGTGGGGAAGCCCTATGACTCTGAAGTTCCCAACTGGATGCTGCACTCAGTCAGGGTTGAGAGTCACTCTCCAAAATAGTCAATGGGCTTTCCGAAGGTGCTGCATGCTGATGTTCATGTAACACTTCCAACTCTGGTGTCCACTGACAGCTAGCAAGTGGCCTAGAACCTAAGGACCACGGCATACACCAGAAGATTCAGAGAAGCAAATTCATGTAGCCACAGGCATTTAGCACAGGCAGAGTCTCAAGACTCCTGCAGTCTAGTGGGAAGCAGCCTTGTCCATGACTGTATATTATGGGGGGAAAAGGTTTTTGCAAGATGTGAGAAGTGTGTGTCTGTGTGTGTGTGTACGTGTATGTCTGTGTGTATGTATCTGTGTGTGTGTGTGTGTGTATCTAGAGATGTATGGATCTAGAAAACATCATATTGTGTGAGGTAACCTACACCCAGAAGGACAATTGTAATATGTACTCACTCATAAGTGGCTTTTAGACATAAAGCAAAGAAAAAACAGCCTCCAATTCACAACTCCAGAGAACCTAAACAACAAAGAGAACCCTAAGAGAAACATACATGGATCTAAAAGGAAGGATAAAAAGACAAGATCTCCTGAGTAAACTGGGAGTGTGTGGGTCACAGGAGAGGCTAGAAAGGGAGAGGGGAGGAAAGGAGAAGAATGGAGAAAAATGTATAGCACAGTAAAAATAATAAAAAAAGAAAAAATTGTATTATATTCCAAAAAAGAGAAATAGCCATGTTTATCTGCCTGTCCTTGGTGTGTGTGCGTGGGGCAGGGGAATCAGCTCCTCTGCTGTTGGTTAGCTACTCTTCCCATGACACACCATCTAACAGAAACAACTTGAAGGAAAACAGTATCTTGGCTCATAGTCCAAAAACTTTGGTCCACCCAAGAAGGAGGGGTGTGGGGCAAGAGAGTTCATATTAATGCAGGCAGGAAGTGGAGGATGGGAATGCTGGTTCTTGGCTGGCTTTGTCCTTCTCCTTCTCTTTTACCCAGCTCTCCTTGTGGGTATACACCACATTAATATTCTGACTATGTCCTCACTGATACGCCTAGAGGTGAGCTTCCATCATAAGGGTAATTCTAAATTTAGTCATCCTGATGGTGAAGACCAACCACCAAAGTGGTTTCTGGTGCATTTTTATCTCTGTGTTCTCTTCCCTGTTTCCTTCCTCCTATGAGAAAACCATGGTCTCACACTATCCCTCTTCCTCTGTAGCATCTCCTCACATCACTATAAACAAGGCTAAGTTTAACTTTCAAGCCTGTGATGGCTTTAATTTTTGCTCATAGCTCCTTCCACTGCTGTTCTATAGCCTGGGGCTCACAATGTTCTGGCTCCAAGGGCTCTGGGCCATGTCGCTTAGATACTGTTAATCATCAATTTGATAAAGCCTAGAGTCACTGAAGACGGTAGTCTCTGTTGAGGAATTGCCAAATAAGATCAGTTTGTGGGAATGTCTGTCCTAATTGTTAATTAATGCTAATTAATTGTTAATTGATGAAGGAGGGCCCAGCCCATTACAGTGCCATCTCCTGGGCAGGGACTCCCGGGATGTACAAGAAAGCTAACTGAGCATAAGTCTGAGAGAAAGCCACCAAGCAGAGCTCCTCCACAGTTTCTGCTTCAAGCTGCTACCTAAAGTCCTACCACAACTGTCCTCAATGAGACACTGTGATCTGGAATTATGAGCCAAACAAATCCTGTCCTGTGTAGGCTGTTTCAGGTCAGAATGTTCAATCAGAGCAACAGAAAGGAAAAGTAAACACCATGTGAGTCGCTTTGGATTGTGGGACCACTCACTGACAAGATATGAATGGAGGGTTTAATACGCTTGTATAATTCATTGACAGGACATAAACCTGCCTGAGTTTGATAGTCCAGAGAGAAGGATGACACATAGAGATGACCAGGACAAGGCTTGCTGCTTGAAGAGGGTCTACTCATCCAAAGTCCAGCTGCTCCACATATCTGTGCACAAGGCCAATGCTTGTATGCTGCTGAATCGTGTCATGACTCTTCACATCACATTGCTCTGACACCTAGTGGAGACCCTGCATCTATGTGCCCAGCTTTTTAAGTAGGAACTGTGCTTAGTTTCGTATATGAAGATCACCCTTTGGTGCTCTGCACTGGTCTCAGTTCTGATCTGGTGTTTTGCACCTGCCCCTTCCGATGACTGATGTGCTCCTGTATTCTGATCACTAATAATTGGCTATTGATGATGTCATCTTGCCCTGTGGGCAGAGTGTCTTTCACTGGGTCTCTGATTCTGCCATCTCTTCCCTTTCAAGCACAAGCTGAATTGGGTTTCTGCTCTTGTATTTATATTGTTAAAGTATCTTTTCCTTTGTGAAAACTATATATGTTAGTCAGGGTTCACTAAAAGAACAGAATCAATAGGATGCATATATATTGTATAAAATGTTATGTAGTATATATTTGTATGTATTACAAATTGTATATGTTACAAACATATATTTCTATATCATATTACATACATAATTTTTTGAGTACCTTAAGGTCTGTGTAGCCCAGCAATGGTTTAACATAATTGCTGATCTTACAGAGAACTGAACTGAATTCCCATCACCTACAGTGGGTGGTTGAAAATGACCAGCAGCTTTACATTAAGGAGATATGATGCTCTCTTTTGTCCTCTGTTGACATCTGAATACACAAATGCACACACATACATACCTTCTTGCATAAATAATAATAAAATAAATCTTGAAAAATTAAAAATAAATTACATAGTTATTGTTAACCAGAGAGTCAATTGATTCTTAATCTAATGATCTTGATTTTCACAAAGATCTTATGTAGACAGATGATCTGACAAAATACAACTACAGTACATGATTGTGAGTCTAGTTCCAACATGAACATGGGCTGACACTTTCACCTACATTAATGACAAGATGAAAATGGAACAGAGATGAAACTTGTTAATCTGTCACTCCCTCAACCATCAGGGTTATTTCCTAACTGAATCAGATAAAATATTTCCAATGTTAAAAACATTCAGTTTTTATGTTATTCCTCCTTTAGTAGCTACAATGCCGGGGGCCATCCCTGGTGGTTGACAGGTTCCAGAGAGGAGGTAAGGAATTGGCAAGGGAAGGATGAGACAGGCATGATGGTTGGGAGAATCTTGCAGCCTGACTGACTAACAGCCAGAGTGTTTCAGTAAGCAGGGATAGATTCATGTTGTTCCAAAACACAGATCGTATCATTTTTGTTTTTGGACATGTGTTTCATTTCCTCTTGCTCATCTTTTAGTCATCATTGATAAACTGAGACAGAACAGAGTTATCTTTTACAATCACTTTCCCTCAAGTTTAATCATTATCAATAAATGTTATTTATTATAACCATTTTTACTCATTATAACCCCATGGCCCAATTTTTAAGAATCTAGAGGCATATGATAGTCTGTTCTCAGACTGGTAGTGTTTGTGTCTTCAAGGATGCTAGACTAAAACAAAATCTCAAAACCAGATCAGGCAGATTGCCATGTCTCAAGCAGTGTGTTATTAACTCTTAATGGTCAGAGCGCCCAAGTAAAATCTTCAGGCCAAAGTTGCTGCAGTTATTATTCAAATCACAGCAGACTACAATGTTTATATTTTTATCTTTGTAAAATGCATTTATATGTCTAATGCTGGCATTCTTTGTTCTTTGGTCATATAACATCACAGTGGCTTTACATATACTTTTAAAAAAAAAAGAGAGGCCCTGACATCTCATTCTTTTATCAACTTTTTACTTCATTCTTTGCTGATCGGACAGAGGTAACTTCAGCTAATCTAACTTTGTTGCTGTCTATGCCACGTAATTGCTTGAGTGTATACTAGGAAGAGGCTTGTAATCTGATCTCTGGACAGCTCCTCTAGCCCACCAAATCTTGTTGACCTTTTTGAGTTTATTTTATTTCAGTTTATCTTGTTCCCAAGTAAGTACATGAACAGATGGTTTAAGAATATGTCATAGTCTCATAAAGAGACCTCTAGTTTCTTTATGTGTATCACAACCGTAAGGCATAAGGAATACCTTCAAGTAGATAAGGATATCTCCTTAGAGTAGGGGCAATAGTATGTTCAGGACTTTCCTGGTGAAACTTAGAAGCAGTACTCCTAAGAGAAACCACAAATGATTCATAAGAAAATTTCCATCATCCAATATTCCCAAATTATACAAATATTAAAGGTCCTCCAAGTGTGCAACAGGTGGAGATGAAAACCCAAAGGCAGCACAGTGGCCGTCATGTGGCCCAGCATTGCTGGATCTTTGTCAAGCAGCTGTGCTGGCCTTCAACTTTTACCATTCCCATCAGGTATGGCTGTGCCACTATGGTGTGACAAAATTCAGTTTCAGTGGCAAGGAAAAATGACGTGGGATTCCCCTCTGTATGCAGTGAATATGTTTTATTAGCATTGGTAAATAAAGAAGTTGCTTCATCCTATAACAGAGTAGAATATATATGAGAGAGAGAGAGAGAGAGAGAGAGAGAGAGAGAGAAGGCAGAATGAAAGAGATGCCATGTAGCTGCAGAAGGAGAAAGATGCCCAGAACCTTTACCGGTAAGCCACAGCCTTATGGCAATACACAGATTAATAAAAATGGGTTAATTTAAGATATAAGAGTTATCCAGGAACATGCCTAAGTTATTGACCAAGCAGTATTGTAATTAATATAGTTTCTTTTAGGTTATTTGGGTCTGGGCAGCTGAAAAACAAATGAGCAGCCTCCATTTACAAAATGGCACCCATACATTTGGGCTAACCCATGTGGCCAGGGACCGGGTACTTGTATGCCTGCTTGGGGTTAGGAGGAAAGTAGCTGAGAGGATGCCTGCTACTCAGCAATCCCACCTTGGCAATCAGTTAGATCGGGTCTGTTAGGTGTACGCAGGCAGGAAAACATGGCAGCTTCCCACTACCATACAGAAAGACATTACCAGGCTGTATAGCATGCTGCCTGGCAGATTTAGTTTTTACACAGACAAAAGGGTTTTATATGCTGTTTGATGCTTCCCAGAGTTGAGGTAGTGAGCACAGCTCCCACTCAGCAGTCCCAGAGCTGGCGGTAAACATATCTCTGCCATATTGAAAGGTCTAGAGAGATAGAGCCAGCATCCATTGATGGAGGAGGGTCATTTGTCTATCTGTTGCTTTCATTGGTTAATTAATAAAGAAACTGCTTGGCCTTTAATAGGACAGAAAATTAGGTATGCAGAGTAGACAGAACAGAATTCTGGGAAGAAGGGAAGTGAGCCAGTCGCCATAGCTCTCCTCTCCGAGATGGATGCAGGTTAAGAATATTCCTGGTAAGACACCATCTCGTGGTGCTACACAGATTATTATAAATGGGTTAATCAAGATGTTAGCCAGTAAGAGGCTAGAACTAATGGGCCAAGCAGTGTTTAAAAGAATACAATTTGTGTATTGTTATTTCAGGTATAAAGCTAGCCATGCTGGAGCTGGGACTGCAGCCCACTGCTCCCACCATCAACAATCCAGGGCTGCCACAACCACACTGTTTATCATTTTAAAATACTCCTTTTCAGAAAAGGATTTCAGATACACAATAGGACAGATTCAGACATAAAAGAAATCTGAACAAGACAAAGTGTGTTTTTAAAAAAAAAAATATGTGCATAGGTTTGGGAGAGAAAGGAAAAAGAACATAGACAGTTATAAAAAGATGTAAGTGGTTTTAAAAAATAAACAAAGTCTTTAAAGAGACAGTAAAGGCAATATAAAAGAGTACAGATAGTAATAGATTAAAGGAGTAAAGATAGTAAAAAAAGAAATAAGCCACGTAAAGATGGAAAATACACAGAGAGTCTAGATTATGTATATTAGTGTGTTTTCTTTGAATTATTGTGACTACAGAGAGACATTTGATTCTGTGGACTGCTAAGTTAAACCAACATAAAGGTATGTTGACTTCAAAATTTAGCTCTAAAGATATGTTACTTTGGAAAAGATGTTCTTATTTTGTTTCCACAAAGATGAAAATCTATGGAATCCTTCAAGACTAATGTGATTTGATGGAACAAGTCCTCCCTCCAAAAAAGGTCTCTGTGAATCCTAAAAATACTTTGCCCAACCAATAGAAGGAAGCAGTTTGGAGAAAACTACACCCAAATTCCAAAAATGACTGTTTGTAAATGTTTGTTTTCATTTAAAGGGTGTTGATTATAAGTGATTAATGGTCATAGTCAATTTGTAAATGAAAAATAAGGGAGATATGATATAGAGATGAATATTTTGCTTTGGTATGGATCTTGGTCAATTGATACAGGTTTAAGGTCAATTTTGTTATATGTGTATTTCTGCTCTTGAATAAGGTATTATGTTTGTGTGGCTCATTTTAAAAATGCAATGTATAATTAAAACTGAATATTATAGATAGTCATTTATAATAGTCAAACTTGTAGCCATGATAGATTTTCTAGATATACAGAGATATATAGATATATTTCAGATGGATAGGTATTTTTCAAATCTTTCAAAGACCGACAGAACATGGCATGTAAATTTTTTAAAGAACTTAGACTTTTCTTGACAGTGAGACATATCTGCTTCTGACAGTACCAACTATTTCAAGAGGATGATAGGCACCAAAAAGGCTCCTTTTGGAGTTTGCTAGCCATTTGGGCTAAGAAACTGCTCTTGCCTGGACTGCTTGATGGTATGAGGTATAAACTGGACATGCAGAACCCACAGAAAAATGACTGCTGAACTTGCCTAAAGAAGGTGAGACAGTGTTTTAGGTTCCTGTTTCATGAAGGAGTCTGCCAGACATTCTGAAGAACACAGAAGAAAACTACTGATGAAATTTTCTATTACAAGGCAGAACAGATCTCCAAATTTCCTGCTTCATGGAAAAGTCTGACAGATATTATGGGTCTGTAGGCTGACGATGGATGCCCCAATGTTACAGAAGAACTTTGGGTGACTGTCCAGGCAACAAGATGTCTCTATCCATTCTAGAACTCTGGAAGCTGCTTACAATGTACTTCCTGTTTACTTAGTTAATATATCCCTTTGGGGTCTTTGAAGAGTTGAAGACTAGATAACTTTAACTTTACATAGTTATAATTAGAGGTAAATTAGATATAAATATTGTAACTTGATACCTGTTTTGTTATATGTAATGTTACCATGTTAAAGTTAAAACCTTCTGTTTTATTTAGACAGAAAAGGGAAGATAATATGAAATTCCCCTGTGTATGCTGTGAATATATTTTATTACCATTGGTTAATAAAAAAGTTGCTTCAGCCTATAGCAGGGCAGAGTATAACCAGGCTGGAAGAGATAAATAGAAAGAGTAGGTGGAATCAGAGAGACACCATGTAGTTGCCAAAGGAGAAAGACATCCAGAACATTTGCAGTAGGCCATAGCCTCATGGTGATACACAGATTAAGAGAAAATGGGTTGATTTAAGATATAAGAGTTATCCAGGAATATGCCTAAGCTATTGGCCAAGCAGTGTTGTAATTAATATAGTTTCTGTGAGGTTATTTGGGTCTGGGCAGATGGGAAATGAACAAGCAGCTAAATGTTTGATTCTAGACTTACCTATCAAAACTTAATCCATAATATGAAAAGCATTACCATGGTCAACATGCAGTCATTACATACAATATGGAGGGGGCCTGCAATAGCAGCCTGTTTGATGACATAGCTACCAAAACCACACATGGGCACCTCAGAAATACAAGCAGTAATTAAATGTAGTAGAGTGAAAGACAAATGAGCACCCAATATGTATTACCTTTATAAATTATGTAAGTTAATTAAGTGTATGTAATGTTGAACAATGATGGTAATGTGACATTGAATAACCAAATTTCAAAATTCTTCAACATCTGACAGCTGGGTTTTCTTGAACCTGAACAAACTGCATCATCAGATCTGTGCCTCCATTCCAGCATATTTCCATGCAACTGAGTATCTTTAAAGTACAAAAATGGACAAAGATCTTGTCAGAGTGCATGGGAGGGGATGCTGGGTATGGACTTACTTGACATGACACCCCTAGCAGAGACTTGTAGGAGCTCAAAAAATGCCCCCAGCACCTCTGATAAGAATGCAGCTGTTTTAGCCCCTATGGCAGACCTTCTGGGTGCAGCAAATACCCAGAATATATGTGTACATGTGTGTATGCATTTTACATGTAAATGTGTGCAAATGGTTTAGTTGGAATGGTGATGTAGGATTCCCCTCTGTATGCTATGAATATCATTGGTTAATAAAGGAACTGCTTTGGGACTATAGCAGAGCTATAGTAAAACAGAGCTAGGCAGGGAAAACTAAACAGAATACTGAGAGAAAGAAGGATGGAGTCAGGGAGAACTCACGTAGCCCCACCAGAAACAGACACTGGAACTTTAACCAGTAAGCCACAACCACATGACAAGACACAGATTAATAGAAAGGGTTAAATTAATATGTAAGATTTATCCAATTAAAAACTAGAGCTAATTGGCCAACCAGTGATTTAATTAACAGAGTTTCTGTGTTGTTATTTCGGTTCTGGGCAGCCAGGACAAACAAGTGGCCTCCTTCAACAAATTGACGTCCACATGGCCAACTAAAATCTACTTAAAACCTTAGAGGGCTTGGAAAGGAATTCTAGACACTAAAAAAAAAAAGTTTAGCCACATTTATTTTTCTGAATGGGCTTTGCTTGCTGATGGCAAGCTGCAGCTCCTTTAAGAGAGGTTTTCCTGATTTAGTGATAGCAGGAAAAAAACTGCACCATTTTGAAATGCCTACTTTCTGGGCCATGCTGCCAGTGTGGCCTCTGGCTCTTTCAGGAAACTGAGAATTTGAATGGGGTTTGTGATAAATATGCTATGGCTTGCTTGGTGGAAACATGGACTGGCTGTGTGCCTAGAGATGGGGCACTGTGCATGGCTCTCAGAGGCAGTGAGCAGCTCTGCCATGCTGGACTGGGTGAGGCAAGCAGGAAGTGCCATATTTCCCCTAGCAATGGCACAGCTTAAGTTTTTTTTAAAAAGCACTTAGCATTTAAGAGTACAGTAGAAAATTACAGATACATAATAGGATAGATTCAGACATAAAAGACCTCTAAATGGGTCACAGTGTTGGATAAATATATGTAGACTTGAGAGAGAAAAGAAAAAGAGTATAAAAAGTTAAGTAAATGGTTTACAAAACATAAAACAAAGTCTTTAAAAAGACAGTACAGATAATCATGTATTAAAAGAGTAAAGATAATAAAGTAAATATTTAAAAAGTAATAGAGTAAGAAAAGCCATGGAAAGATGGAGTATATACAGAGAGTCTGTATTATGTATATTATTTTGTTTTCTTTGAATTTTTTGACTGTGAAGGAGCTAAGTACAGAGAGACATTTCATTGTATGGGCTGCTGAGCTAAACCAGCATGTATATTATAAAGATATCTTGACTTCAGAATTTGTGTCTAAGAATATTTTGCTTTGGAAAAGAGGTTCTTCTTTTGTTTCCACAGAGGATAAGAAGCTGTGGATTTCTTCCTGACTAAATTTT
Source organism: Alexandromys fortis (assembly GCF_014885135.2). Lineage (NCBI taxonomy): Eukaryota > Metazoa > Chordata > Mammalia > Rodentia > Cricetidae > Alexandromys > Alexandromys fortis. Next base: position 8,391,033 of record NW_026067926.1, on the reverse strand, counting down.
GTTGGATGGATCAAGACCCCCCAGAAAGGTTGCCTTGAATACTCCTCAAAAAATATTTCTCTCAACTGCTGACTGAGATGAACCAGCACGCAGGATACACCATGAAAGACCTGATTAACAGCACCCCCAATCAGCAGGAAGTAGTCTAGAGAACTACACCCATATTCCCAAAATTGTTTATAAATGTTTGTTTATATTTAAAGGGAGATATACTATAGAGATGGATACTTTGCATTGGTATTGATCTTGGTTTATTGATACAAGTTTAAAGTCAATTCTGTTATATGTATTTCTAATTTCGATTAAGGTTTTATGTTTGTCCAGCTCATTAGAAAATATAATAGTTCCAGGACAGGCTCCAAAGCCACAGAGAAACCCTGTCTCGAAAAAAAAAAACTTTCTAAGACCACAGAATATGACATTTAAAATGGTTTAAGAATTTAGGACTTTTCATGTCAATGAAACACATATACTCCTGGCAGCACCAATCTACTTCAAGAGGAAGATAGACATCAAAGAGTCTCCTTATGGGGTTTGCTAACCATTTAAGCAAGAAACTGCTCTTGCCTGGACTCCTTGATGAACAGGACATGCATGACCCACAGAGAAATGACTGTAGAACTTGCCTAAAGGTGAGATGATCCTTCAGGGTTCCTGCTTCATGAAAAAGTCTGCCAGATATTCTGCAGGACACGGAAGAAATTGACTGACAAACTGCCAATATAGCCAGAACTGTCTTTGAAATTTTGGCTTCGTGGAAAAATCTGCTGGTACTATGGGCCTGTAGGCTGAAGATGGATGCCCCAAAGGTACAGAAGAATTTTGAGTGACTGTCCAGTGAGCTGTTTCTGTCAACTCTAGAGTTTTGGAAGTTGTTTACAATGAACTTATTGTTTATTTAGGTAATATTATATCTTTCTGGAGTCTTTGATGAAGTTGACGAATAGATAATTATTATTATAATTTTTCTTAGTTATGATAAAAGATAAAGTAGACAAAATATTGTAACTAATTCTTGATTGATACCTGTTTGTTATATGTAATTTTACTATGTTAAAGTTAAAACTTTCCTTTTTATTTTAACAAAAAAGGGAGAGGTGATATAGGATTTTCCTCTGTATGCTATGAATATCATTGGTTAATAAAGGGACTGCTTTGGGATTATAGCAGAGCTATAGGGGAACAGAGCTAGGTGGGGAAAAGTAAACTGAATGCTCGGAGAAAGAAAGCAGAGTCAGGGAGAAGCCATGTAACCCAGCCAGAGACAGATGCTGGAACTTTAGACAGTAAGCCACAGCCATGTGGCAATATACAGGTTAATAGAAATGGGTTAAATTAATATGTAAGAGTTAGCCAATAAGAGCTAATGGGCCAAGCAGTGATTTAATTAATACAGTTTCTGTGTTGTTATTTTGGTTCTGGGCAGTCAGGATGAACAAGCGGCCTCCTTTAACAGAATGGAGTCTAAATTATATCAGTCTTTAAGATACATAAAATTTCAAATCAGTTCCCCCATGGGAAACAGCCACAGTCAGAACCCCCAGTATTTCAAGGGGGAACATGTCATTATATTCTGTTGTATGGGACATGAGGTACATCTTTGTCTTTGAAAATGTATGTTTTTCATCTCAGCTTAATATTTTAACCGGATGGTTTCTATGCCTTTCTAGTTAGCAGAATCTCCTGGGTGGAATGTAAGAAACAAATTTGAGGATATAGGTTGTATCCATTTTGATTCAGGAGTTCTAGATTTCAGATTTCTTTCACTTTTTAATCTCTCTAACTCCTCCAAGTTTATTTAAGTCAGGCCCTAAGTTACTTTTCCACTCTCAGTGTTGGCACTATGTTAACTACTTAATTTATTTAGTCTGCTTCATGGCCCAGCTCAGGCCCACCACTCCCACACTTGCTGGGACAGCTCAAGCATAACCAGGATGCTGAGCCATGCTGGGAGTTCAGGATTCCTCTGCAGCAAGTTTGCAAACTCCACACACAAGTACAGTCTACTTAGCAAGTAAAGTGGCCAAAAACAACTTCCCATCCAAGAATTCATTTTGTCTCTGTACAATATTTCAGTCTCACCTGATAGATAAAAGCTGATAACAACAACCATTCTCCTGATCACCCAACCAGTACAACCCACCATACATTATATTTTAAACCAAACCCACTCCCAATTTTTGTCAAATACAGTGTGAGCTTGCACTTGGAAGATGGCAAACCTCAGTGAGTTGGAGAGTCCCTGGACACATGGCAGCCAAGGATGGAAGTTTTCCTGAGGGTTTCCAGTTCCCGTGGTCCAGTAGGGTTTCCCACAATGGTGTAGTGTTCCTTACAATCACTCTTGCATAACGTATGTTTCTTAGTGGTGGCTTTCTCTCCTGGGGGCCTTCTCCTCTCCTCCACCACAATATGTGATAGCCCAAAGTCTGCTACCACCACAGTCTCGTCCAGCTTGAGGAGACAGTTGGGTGAGTTCAGATCCCTGCGGATGATGCACATTGGGTGCAAATATGCTGTTCCAGAGGAGATGCCTTTGGCAAGCCTGACTTTCTGTTGCCCGGAGCAACGGGTCCACATTGCACAGAAAGTCCTTCAGTGTGCCCCCCCTCAATGCACTCCGTCAGCGGACTCAATGTCTTGGCATTGTGCAGAACACTAATAAAATTGACCACCTTAGGGTGGTCCAAGCTTCATTTTCACCTTAGTCAGGAAAGTCTTCTTCTTCCTCGTCACAATGAATTAACTCTTTCATGACCATCACTGTGCCTGTGGTTTTGTGAATCACTTTGATGGCCTGCCCAAAGAAACCCTTCCCAGGACCTCCCCATGGGCCAGGTCACATGACCCGAAGATCTGCTATGAACAGGTGCTAGAGCAGCACAGGGACTTCAAGTGGCTGATGTCACAGCTAAGGAGCAGAGGCTCCTCATGGGAGCTGGGGTAAGGAGACTTGGAGATGCTCTTACTGCACCTCAGAGAATACCTCAGTGTCCTCTCCTGATTCTCCTTGGTGTCCAGGGTGCTGAGCATGTGAGAGTGTCCATACTTTACATGTGGGAGATAGTCTGGTATCTTGCTACAGCTAATCCAGGCACTGGGGACCAGGGTCATGTTCAATCAGTATCTGAAGTGTCTGGCTTGTCTAGTTAATAACATCCTGTAACATGAGGGCCTGCTTGTTGGGGTTTCTGTCCTGCCCGGTTCCCACAGCCAGTAATCCCCAAAGAAAATTACACAGAGGTCTCTATAAGTTATAAACTGATTGACCCATTAGCTCAGGCTTCGTATTAGCTCTTATAACTTATATTAGCCCATTATTATTGTCTATGTTAGCCACATGGCTCAGTACCTTTTTCAGCGGGGCAGGTCACATCCTGCTTCTTTGGTGTCTAGACAGGACTGCAGAGAGAGCTTTCTTTTTCCCAGAATACTCTTGTTCTCATTGCCCCACCTCTACTTCCTGTCTGGTTGTCCCACCTATAGATCCTGCCTGGCTACTGGCCAATCAGCATTTATTTAAAACATAACTGACAGAATACAGAATTGTCCTGCACCAACATCCTGCACCTCCTCCACTCAAAGAGTCTGAGCAAAGGTCCCATTGATCACCAGGGTTCGGTCCCCAGGGTGGATGGCATCGCAGTTGTTGGGACTGATGTGCATCTGCATCCAGTTGACCTCTTCCACTTGCACAGCGGTGGCATGGTTAGAACAGGCAGCCTCCACAGACACAGAGAAGACATGTCTGTACTCAGTGGTGGCCGGTAAGGAGATGAGTGTGACCAAACAGGGCAGCTGGTCCCGGGCAGACTCCACGGGGAGCCTTTCAAACATGGGTGCCACCTCATTATGACACTTCCCCCTGTAGAGTGCAACATGCCATCCTCAAATAGCACCTTGCAACTCATGCAGGCAAAGCACTATGTGTGGTAGTTAAACTCCCCAGCCACCATGGCTGGCCCTGTCACCTGCAGAGAGCACTGGTGGCAGAATTCGCCAAACTTGGCCCAGGAGTTTTGGTGGCAGAAGATCCTCCCATCACTGGAGGTGAAGTAAGCTGGGACAGACAAGTAACTAACCCCCCATCTTCCTCCCACACACAGGATCAGCTGCAACCACCTCTGGGAGGGCCTCAGGCCGATTGCAGAAGACCACCAGGACATGCAGGATTTCTGGCACCACTGGTTGGAGCCAGCCACCCAGTGCTCACCTCTGCCTCCAGAATGGCAGGAGAAAACGGATTCTAAGCCCTTGGCTCCCTAGCATATTCCTGCAGGGGTACATGGCTGGTGCATCTACTTCCAAGCTCTCAGGATCTCTGTGTACTATTGGGGCTGCTGCAGGAGAAGCACCGCTCTTTAGAGACTATAGACACACAGGCATTCTGGGGAAAGAGTTGGGGACTGATTACGGATTTCTTTTCATTTTTTAATAAAATCTCTTCATTTCTTTTACACACCAGCCACAGTTTCCCCTCCCTCCTCTTTTCCAGTTCCCTCCCCGAACCTCTCTTCGTACCCCCTTCCCTATCCATTCCTCTTCCATCTCCATTCAGTAATGGTAAGACTTCACAAGGAGTCAACAAAGCATGGTATATCAAGTTGAGGCAGAACCAAACTCCCCCTCACTCCCATCAAGACTGAGAGAGGCATCCCACCATAGGAAAGAAGTTCCAAAAAGCCAGCTCATATGCCAGGGACAGGTCCTTGTCCCACTTCTAGGGTCCCCACAGACAGACCAAACAACACAACTGTCACCCACACACAGAGGGCTTCGGTCGGTCCCATACAGGCTCCTTAGCTGTGGGTGTAGAGTCCGTGAGCTCCCACAAGCTCAGGTCAACTGTCTCTGTGCACTTACCCATCATGATATTTACCCCCACTCCCGCACATAAAATCCCTCATCCCGCTCTTCAACTGGACTCTCGACGCTTAGCCCAGTGCTTGACTCCAGATTTCTTAAGGTTATCCTTATTCTAGTAGTGGGGTTGTATTGATAAAGAAGAGCCTGGGGTCTGGATAAGAGGCACCATCCTATCCAGCACCGTGTCACCTAGAGGAAAACTACACCTCTTACTGGGATAGTTTTCTGATTAAAGCTATGACCTGTGTCCTGGGCCATGTGACTTGTTTTATGGCAATGAGGGTAAGAGGATCTGTCACACTGTTCCTACTGTCCCAACAACTTAGCCTACACAGCTGGATTCCATCCAACAGGGGGAGGGATCTAATTCCTTTTCTACAGGGAGATGTCTTGGTGGGAATAACTTCTTCTTATTTCCTTCGCAGAAGAAAAACTCTAGCTTTTATCTAATTCACCTGGACCAGAAGCCCCTACAACTTAGACAACCTTCCAAATGGGGAAAAGAAATCGGTGCGAACTTTTAAGTCAGTTTAAGGGGTGATGATGATGAATCTGCCCCGTGGGACCAACACACCTTGTCTGGAAATGAAGAGAGCGAGGGAGCCTCAAGCATCTAACACCCCTGGAAATTCCCAAGGATGGCAATACCGTGCACAGAAGACATATTGAGGATGGTAAGAAAGAGTTTAATAAAAATGCAAATGGAAAGGCCATAAAATCCAAATGAGTCTCATTCCCTAGGTCATAATGAGCTCTGTGCACAGACCTTGTTAGTGGCTTTTTTTCTAAAAAAAAAAATAATAATAATTTTATTGTAGCTTCTATTTTTTCAGTCAGTGTAATTAGAGCCTAATTAATTCCCCCCCTAAAGGGGAAAGAGAGGACAAAACGGTGTTTGATCTGAGTCATATACAGCGGGCAAAGTAATTAGATTCACGAGTTACCTCCCCTCACCTTTCTTCTGGCTGCAGCTTCTGAAAGATAGATGGGAACTGTTGGTGTTTCCCCCGGGTTAGAAAATGAGTTGGCCATCTGTGATGGGGCCAAAGGACTTTACTAAGTTAGAGATCACACAGTTTAAAAAAAAATGAAAGAAAGAAAAAAAAGCCATACCTATAAAAGCCTCCAGCTTGAATCCTCTGGTGGTAACAAGTTAGTTAAATTTTGGATATAAAAAAAAAAACAGTTCAAAGTATTAGAAGCATGGTTTATGCAGAGATGGCATGGGTAGTATTAGTCAGGGGATAAAGACCTACATCTAGTACCACAGCTGGATGAGTTAATGCTCTACCTAGAACATGAAATGGCAGGGGATGGGAAGGGGCTCAGTAAAGCGCTTTCCACACCAGCATGGGGAACCGAGTATTAGCTCAAGTACTCATGTAAAAAGCTAAGGGTAATTATGTAAAGTTGCAACCGTAGTGCTGAGGAAACAGAGGCAGGAGGATCACTGAGTCTCTGGTGCTGGTGGGAGACCCTGTTTCCAAAGACAAGGCAGATGGCTCTCAAGGAATGACACATGGAGTTGACTGTTAAACTCCACATGTACACACACACACACACTTGTATGCATGCATATATACATGCACTCACATATAAGAAAAAGAAATAAAATAACATTTTCAAGTTATGGTAATTTGGAAAGGGTGAATGAGGTTATATTACAAAGATTGAAATGATCTATGGAGTTACCAGGCAGTACTGTGTATGTAAGGGTCACCAGACAGTACTGTGTACATAAGGGTCACCAGGCAGTACTTTGCATGTAAGGGTCACCAGGGAGTACTATAATTTTAGTACATTTTACCCTAGATTCACAGTATAGTCTAGTAGAATTAGTTTTCTGAACAGTTGCCCCTAGCCCATGTGAGATTAAATTACCTCCAGCTTCCATAATAAACACTATGACACTAAGTATGTTAATGCAACCTCAGAAGTTACTGGCAATGAAGATGCACAGTCAATTAGGGAAAATATGATGTACTTAAAGAAGTGGACTTCAGATGCCAGGCTCCAAAGAATGGCATGTAAAAAGCCAGGTACCGTGGACACCCACCAAATGGCAGAAAGGGCTCAGGCAGTGAAGGCAAGATCACGTTCGGCATCTAAAAGGAAGACACAAGCAGTCGTTGCAATGTCTCCAACATGGGCTGCAAGGCTGTGGTAGGAACGAGGGCAAGGCTGAAGCTTGTGCTCAATCTCCTGCCTTCATGTCACATATATTCCACAACACCCCTTCCTTCTTAAGGTCCCTTCCTCTGCTCTCACAAGCCTCCTTCTGCGTTCATGCCCTACCTCTTGTTCAACGAAAGGAACATAGAAACTATTACTTCTGGGGACATGTTGCTATACCCATAAATCAGAACACTGTCCAGCCCTCACTAGAGAACCTTTTCTTGAAGTAAATGGTACTTAATATAGAGACCCACAGCTGGGCAAGGCACAGAGTGTGAGACTTCAGAGCACTCATTCCTAATGAGGCATCTTCATCAAGTCAAGCCCCTCCCTTCAGGGCTCAGAGAGCTATGCAGAAGAGGAGGTCAAGAGATTGTAAGAGCTAGAGATGAAGGATGACCCTAAGGAAGCAGTGTTTTCCAGGCCCAGTAGGCCCGGTGCACATGGGAACTAACAGAGGCTATGCCAGCACATATAAGATCTGCATGGGTTCAAACCAGCCAAAGTCCCACAGGCAAGGGAGGTGGATCAAAAGTCCCACCCCCAACCAGGGAGGTATTTGTAATTGATACCTTCTGGGAAAGGGAAAATCAGTTTTTCCAACAATGTGTCACTGGCTATATCAGATATACTCCAGAGTAGGTTCTGTGCCCAGGGGTCGGCCAGCACAAATGGACTCCATGTTTGTTCATACCTGTGTGCCCATGTTTTTTGATTTATTTAGTTTTGTTTGGTACTTTTTGTCTAATTATATTTTCTGTTTGTTTGTTTGTTTCTTTTGATTTCAATTTAGGGAGTTAATATTTAGAGAGAGAAATAACATGAAATTGTATAAGTAGGGATGTGGAGATGATCTCAGAGGTATTGAGGGAGGGGAAAGACATAATCAAGACATATTGTATCAAAACATTTTAAAGTAGTAAGTATTTAAACAACCAAATAAATAAATAAATATTGGTTTGGATTTCAGAGTAAACATAAAAGCTAAACATGGTCCCCTGAACATCTGCATTCCTAGCACTGAGGTTGGCGAAGACAGGTGATCCCTAGGCCACAGTTGCTGCCCACTTAGCCAAAACATATAAGCTCTGAGCTGAGAAAGAGAATCTGTTTCAAAAGAACAAGGTAGACATTGAGAGAGGGGAACACCCTGTACCTTCTTCAGGTCTCTACATGCCTATTCCCTCCCACTGCATATACACCATGCACACATATAAGAATACATACACACGCATATATATGCACATATATACACACAGCAAAGCATATATATACATGCAAATAAAATAAAAACAAAATTACCAGGAAGCAGAAAAATACATCTTTAAGGAGCATAAAACGAAATTAATTAATATTGGCCTCAAAATGGCACAGATGTTAGAATCCACAGGCAAATGCATTAGAATAAAAACCAAAACTGTATTCTACATGTTCAAAAAGTAATAATGTGGAAGATATAAAATTTTCAAGTTATATTTTAGAAATGAAAACTCTAACACATTAGGCAGAACCAGTGGAATAATAGACACTCCAGAAAAAAATAAGTAAACCTTTAAAATGAAGCAGAGAAATGGTCTAAGATCAAACATGAGGAAGGACAATGAGGAGACCATCACTGACCAACAGTTTGATTTCTACATGAGTCCCTGCAGAGGGACTCTGAAAAAAATCATTTAAGTAATAATTGAAATGTTTCCAACTGGAGGAAAATTATAAATTTACACATTCATTAAAACACACAAAAAATGAGAAATTATGATGGCAACACCAAGTCACACCGTAAGCAGATGGCATGGCAAGAACATAAGGAGACAGTCTTAAAAGCATACAGGGAAGTAAGCCATGTTACATCAACATAAGGAGGCAGTCTTAAAAGCATACAGGGAAGTAAGCCATGTTATATGGTGACTAACAAAGAAAGGCAGGTGGAGGAAAGAGAGGGGCCTGGAATACAGGTCCAGTGAGATTATTCAGTCTGAAGCACGGACAGAAAAGGGACAAAAGAAAGAGACACAAAGACCAGTGAGATTCCACTGAGTGTGCAAAAACTTACGTAGTGCTAGTTCCATATGCAAAAAGAAGACACCAAAAACATTTAAATAAACCATGTACTTATTGCCCCAAATTGGTACAGATAGTGACTTCACCATTCAGAAGGGTCATGGTCTCTAGTGGGTGAGACAGAGAGAGTCAGAGTCAATCCTGAGTACAGTAGAGAAGCATGTCACTACATCCTGGGATCCTCAATAAGACTAACAGTTTACTTCTCACCCAAACCGGGCAATCCAGAAGGCGTGGCAAGGAACTCTAAAAGCTGAAAGAAAAAGACTTTCTACCATGTATTTGAAAATTCTAAAACCAAGATGTAAGTTAACAAATAAAAGAATTCTACACCCAGCAAGAACTGTCCTTTGAAAATGGAGGAAAAATGAGATTTCCCCAAAGCAATGAAAACAGGGAGATTTTGGTACCCTGGGATCTGCCTTACAGGAAACGCTGTGGGGAGCTTGGGGTGGAAACAAAACTGCATTCGACTGTATAAGGAATCTTCAGGGAGAAAGAACACCGACTGGAGCCTGAAGCCACATCAACGACAGCAGGAAAACAGCGCTGGTGTGTCTTGATTTGCAAAATCCCATCTCTTGGTGTTCAGACTCAAACACAGCACGGTGCAACACACTGGGCAAACTCTGCGCTGGGCTCCACCCCACCCAGTTAGTTCATATTTGTTTTATGAGACAACTTCATAGAGGAGCAATCACAGTCTGCACCGACAGGCATATACTGTGTAAACGTGGAGTCAGTACAGCACTCAGAGAGGGGAGAAACAGCTGCAGAGGAACCAAAGGTTCCCACGCTGCTGTAGTACATTATAGTCAGCCAGACATCTTTGCCGGAATCTCGCTCTGTTCTTCTTGAAGACCTAAAGGTTTAACTTTATTCTTACCAAAATCTCAGCCAGATTATGTTTTTATAAACTAGTGATTTTAAAATTCATATGAGTCAGAATAACCATAGTAAGCTGGATAAGAACAAAACTGACCTATAGTTCTTCATTTTAAAACTTACTTAAAAGTTATAGAAATTAAGACTGTGGTATACTAGGACACATAAAGGTAGATGACAGACCAGTGTGTGTGTGAGTGTGTGTGTGTGTGTGTGTGTGCATAGATTATACATAGATGATAGAGCAAAACTCAAAATCTCAAAAGTTAACCCTTACCTGTACATACAGTTAATTTATATAAAGGAGCTAAGATGATCCTGCAGAGAAAGAAGAGTCTTTGTAATAATTAATGTGATAGAAGGATGTTCAGAGGCAAAAAATGAAACCAGATGCCCTGTACTAAAAACTGTCTCAAATGTGCCATCCACATAATGGAAGAGTTCACACATTGAACTCATAGAAGAATACTAAGTATATATTCGTGATGTTTTAGGGCAGCACCTTCTTAGGTAGAATACCAAAACAAAAGTGACATAAAGGTGAACCAAGGTGAACCTCATGTCTGAATGTCATTGTGCTTTGATGACCACTATCAGAAACTACAAACCAGTCCGTGGAGTGAAAAGTATCATTTTCAAGTCCATATGGACAAGACAATAGTGGACTCAGGCTGAAAGAGGGCTCAGTGATTTGAGCCTGTGCTGTATAGGTGTGAGGACCAGAGATCTGGTCTACAGTACCCATGTAAATGCCAGGGTAGCTTGACAATCCAACTGAAATACTAGGACTCAGGACACAGGGAATCCCTAAACCAGGCTGACTATCTGAATCAGAAACCTAGGGGTACAAGTGAGAAACCCTGTCTAAAAATACTACATGAAGAAAGATTGATGATGACACTTGCTGTCAACCCGTGGCCTCTACACATATATATATATATGCATGCACACATACATGAACACATACACCACACACAGATAATGGGGGATGGGGAGAGAAAGGTGAGAAAGAGTGGTGGGAGGAGAAGGAAGAGGAGGAGGAAGAAGAGAAGGAAGAAGAGGAAGAAAAAGAATAGTGGCTGCTGCTAGGGCCTGACCAGAAGAGGAAGATGGTCCTGGCTATTTGGTGAGGTCTCTTTCATGATGGATGTATGGAGAATCAGACATAAGTGGTGGGTGAACAACTCCAAGCTCAATAAAAACCCACTGAATTGTACACTTGAAACAGCTGGCTTAATGGTATGTGGGTGATTTCTCAGTAAAGCTCTTTTTTGCACAAAATTAAAACTGCACAAAGACTATATTAATCTAATAAAAGGAAGGTAGAGATAGGACAAAGAGCCAACAGATCTAATTAAAAAACAAATAGAAAATTGGTGGAAATGAATCTATTAAAAATCACACATTCAAATGGTGGAAATGTACCTAATAAAGGTGTGATATTTTTATTGATTTGTAAGTTCAGATAAACAATTTAAATAGAGCTATCACCTCGACAGAAATAGAATAAGTTGTTAAAAGACTCCCAACCAATAAAGCCCTAGACCAGCTGTTTTTAAGGCAAAATTTTACTAGACCTTTATAGAAGAGTTAGTACCAGTACTCTTCAAATTATTCCACAAAACAGAAACAGAAGGAACATTGGCAAATTCATTTTATGAATCCACAGTCATCCTGATACCCACACCACACAAAGACATAACAAAGAAAGAGAATTAGACAAATTTCACTCATGAATATTGATGCAAAAATACTCAATAAAATACTGGCAAACCAAAGTCAATTTTGGCCTTTAAAAAGCTAGACCTAACTATATATTACCTACATTTTTTTAGTAGTGCCAGAGATGGAGCCCAAGGCCTCATGCATGGTATACAATTGTTCTACCACTGACCCACACCTCCAACCTAAGTAACACATGTTAAATGCAAATGTGCAAATAGGCTGAGCTTGCACAAATATGAAATTATATTTCACACTAATGATGCAGCTACAGAAGACTGGAGTGGACGTGTCCAAGGCCAAGAAAGTGATTTCGGAGCAAAGCCTAAGATGATCGCTTCAAAATAACAAAGGGGTCAGCTGCTGAAGAGGATGTGTGTGAGCCTGGGGACAGCTCAGAAAAGAACAAAGAAAAAAAGATAGAAATGCAAAAATTATAGATAGGTAGGTGGGTGGGTGGATGGATAAGTGAATAGGTTGGCAGGTAGGTAGGTAGGTGGAAGATAGATAGATAGATAGATAGATAGATAGATAGATAGATAGATAGGCAGGCACACAGACAGACAGACAGAAGTGAGAACATCACAGTTACAGAGACTAAATCTCTCTGTGGTAGCTGGTAAAATATGTCAATGCAAAGCTAGCATGGAAAGAGAGGACTAAATACATAGTCATGCTGTGAGCTCACTCACTCCCCTGAGTGAAGTCACAGGACACTCCACTCAGCAGCAAAAAGGCACACATTCTCCTCCGTGGATTTTGTATGTTTAGCAATATAGATCACATTTTAGGCCAAATACAAATACCAATACAGTTAAGAGAAATCAGTTCATGAAAATTGTTTTCTATCGTAGAAAAAAATAGAAATTAATAACAACTAACCCAAACTATTCAAGGGTCTGTGGGAACCCCAGGTATGAAGGATAGAAAAGCCTATTTCTAAATGGATAATGAGTCAGAGCAGAAGTCAAAAGGAAACTAGAGTCTGCGTCTTACTAAGTAAAAATAAAAATGCAGTGTATTTGTAGTTATGGAGTGCTGTGAAGCAGGGCATAGGGAGAAATTCCTGTGTGTTTACACTAGAAAATATTGGGGTCTCAACTCTGTGACCTCACTGTTCACCTTAGGAAAGTGGTGAACAAGCCCTGGTGTAAGTCTGTAATCCAAGTCACTCAGCAACTGAGGCAGAAGGATCACACATTCAGGAGATTCTGTGTCAAAATAAAAAGTTCAGAAGAGGGCTGTGGCTCTAGCTACCTGATGGAACACTTGCCTGGATGCACGGGCTCTTGGTGCAAACCCTGGTACTAAAAAACAAAAAGGAAATGAACTCAAAGGAAGCAAACAAAGGATCACATCAGACATCAGACGCCAGAGCAGAAGCGAATCCAACAGGAAACAGAAGCAGTCACATAAAAGCGGATTCTCTGAGCTCAACGCAGTTGGTGCTCATCCAGCCAGGCTAGGCAGGAAGAAAGCAAACACCAGCATCTGCAGTTCTCTGGATGGATGCTGAGAAGGTAGCAGGAAGGATGCTCTACACCCTTGATGTCTGTTAATGAAGAACATGGGAGATTCAAGGTTCTCTGAAAGATACAGTGTGGTGGTTCACTCAAATTAGATTACCACAATGGCACCTTGCTTCAGAAAATGAAATCCTACCTTAAAATTTTCTCAAAAAAAAACTTTATAGTCTTTATATACTATTCACTGGGATATTCTTCAGTGAGCTAATGTTAATTCTTCATAAATTCTTCCAGAACACCAAAGAGGGGTAAGAGTTGTCAATTAATTCATTGTATGAACCCAGTGTTAGTGTAGATGCCTAAATCAATGACAGACATGACAAGAAACTGTAGAAATGGGTTTGGGTCAAATTCAAGAGAGTGTGTGGGCACACCAACATGGCTGAGGAGTTAGATGAGTGCTCCCCCAGGTGCTGGTCAGGAGGGCATCAGCTTTCTGTTACTATGGCACAGTGCTTGAAGAAAACAACCTAAAGAGAGAAGAGTCTTATTTTAACTCGTGCTTTCCTAGGTTTCAGTTCTTCCGGTTATTTGGCTCTGTTATTTCTGGTCTAGGGTGAGGGAGAAGGAAACAGACAAAGGAAGTGGCAGGGAAGGCTTCGTCACAGTGGAAGAAGAGAGGAGAAGGAGAGGCAAGGACAAGCAGGAGGAGAAATGAATAGAGAGATAGCTCAGGAGGCTGCTGAAGGGCTTGCCACACAAGCATTCAAACCTGAGTTCAGATTCCCAACACCCACATAAAATTCCAGGCATGGTGTCACACTCCATACTAGTCCTGACGAGGAAGCCACAGGAGGATCCTGGGATGTGCTGGTCACCAGTCTATAAAATTAACAAGCTCCAGCTCCTGTAAGAGACTCTGTTTTGGAAAATATGGTGGAGAGAGATTGAGGCAAAACACCCAAAATTAACCACTAGCCATCATGTGCATGTGCCCATGTGTACGTACACACACACACACACACACACACACACACTCACACACCACCCTCCCCACACACACATTCTCAGCAATGCACTTCCTTTAACCAGGCCCTACCTTCCAATATGCCCTTTCACCGTTAACACTCTCAAAGGTCAACCCCTCCTCAAGAGAATCACCAGTGGAGACCAAGGCCCTTAAGAATGGACCTTTGGGAACAGTTTATATCAAACCAAAGCAACGATAAGGGATTATTTAGCCAGCCAATTCTCAGCTCCAAATTCCTACCCTGACACTGTCAGCTGTGTAACCTTGGGCAATCAGCTCCAGCTCTCTGACCCTTGGTTTTATCTGTAAAGTCAAGGCCCGAGCTGTACCTAATGGCTGGGTGTGTAAGTGCAGACAAAACCAGATGATGTATTTACAGTGTTCTTAAACAGAGCCAGAGCACAGACGGTTCAATAACTATTAACTGTAACAAGATAATATTGTTGTTAAGAGAAAGGAGTGTGTGCCTTTTGTGGTATGAATAAATGTTTGTAGCCAGCAGTTATTCTTTGATCAATGAAACAATTTAGAAATTATTATTTTTCTTTGCATTTAAAGAGAGAAGTCAAGCCATCAGTGACTACTTACATAACTTACCTCTTGAACAACAAACAGAAGCCTTTGTTTTGTTGTTTGTTCTTGATTATGGAAAGAAGACAATTTTTTCTGCCTCAATCCAAATATTCCTTCCTGCCATTTTTATTCCTGTTTGCCGAGGACTTATCTCCCCTAGGGAGTTGTCACTCAGTCAAAACAGATATAGGATTCAAAGAAGTTTTACTTCCAGAACCTACTGGCTTCCTCGGGCCCTTGTGACACAGAGCCCCGCGGAGCAAAGCCTGCTTGGAGGAGAGATTTCAGGAGCTCGAAGAGATGTACCCTCCCTGGAGACTGGGGACTAAGAAACAAGAACGGACCCTGAATGAAACAAGCAATGCTTATCCCTGTTGATGTGTGTCTTGTGCTCAAGTTAAGCAAGATATCTGTGAGCAAGCCACACCAAAGCACAAAGCAAGTGCGGAGTCCACGCCGCTAGGAACACAAAGCCAGGCTCCCATGGTCAGAAAGAGGCAGTCTCCTCCATTCTTGTCCCCAGCATGGCTACCCTGCTCATTATTTTCAGTGTATGCCTGGCAATCAAAGGGAAAGGAGAAGCCTTGCTGGGCCTGAGGGCCAATGGAGCCAGAGGAAGAAGACAGCCTGAACTCTGTGTTCCAACCTTGTTAAACACAAAGACCCTTATTAAAGGCACCTCAACAATGGTCCCAACTCCCCTATGTAAGGACCCAGCGCGCTGATAAAAAAGGAGATCAAATTTATTGCCATATTGTTTTCTCCTTTGCACATAAAACAGGCTTCTCTGGCATACTCTACTGATATTTGGAGCAGAAAATCCTTTGTTGTCAGAAACTGCCTCATGTGTTGTGGGCTGTTGTATATATTATGGGTTGTCTTATGTGTTGTGGACTGCCCTGGGTACCATTAACTATTTTGTATCATTCACAGCCTCTCCTCACTAAGATGCCACTAACAGCCCCTTTCCAAGTTGTCACCCCCAACATGTACCAGTGTCCCTTGTGGTCGGGGCAAAGTCTCCTGGGTTTGGAAAGCAATGCAGAAACCCAAGTAGAATGTCACCTTAGTGTCGCTGTGCTGCTTGTCCAATGAGGAGAGAGAGGAAGACCGATCCATGAAGTGTATACAGTGAATCAGTGGGAGGAGATGCGGGGATGCCAAGTGTTACTAGGACTGACATCTACCTTTCAAATGGCAGATAATGTCCAAGCAGAAAATGAAGAATGTTGTATATAGTTGGAAAATAACCAGACTTGTTTTATGGGGCACCCTGGCTGGAGCTGTCTTGGAAAATGCATGATCACTCAGCACTAAGTAGTCTATGTTTCTTATCACTTCTATTGACAGAAAACACAACTTTTGCTCCAATAAGGATAAGAGAAGTTACATGAGTGACCATGAACCAGGAACATGTATTCATTTGGGGACGTTAGTGGGCAGGTGTTAAGTGTGTGAGGTGTGTGTGTGTGATAGGGGGTGTTTTCTATAGGTCTCAAATAGTAGCTAATGGCATTCTTAGCTTCTAGTGGGCAGACGTTAGTGGTCTGTAAAGACATTTATCTGATAATGAAAGGCTAGGAGGTCAGATACAGAGGTGGGTGGTGAATGACTGTTGAGGGATATAAAGATAACCTAATCCTACTTTGGTCCTTGATCTTCAACATTCCAACTCTCCTTTGGGGAACTTCAACTTACCCTTCCTCTCCTCAGGTGAGGAGGGATAGGAAAGCCATCTGGACTCAGTGGGCTCATAAATCAGAGAAGAGGTGACATAAAAACACCTTAAATTTTTTTAGACTTTCCAGGATGAAAGAGGATTTTTTTTTTTGTTATTTATGACGAGTGGCCTAAGTTTATGCTAATGAAGTAGCTTATGGTGGACTCTTGGAGAATGAATGTCCAAGGAGACCTAGCTAGCCCATGTCTGGAGGGTTGGAGTTTTCAGCTTTGCATGACCTTTGTCTGAGAGAGAAGAGGGGCTAGAGATTGGGCTTGGTCATGTGACCAATGATCCAGATGGTCATGACTATTGGTAAAACCCAACCAAAACTGAAAGGTTCAGAGAGCTTCCTGGTTGCTGAGCATATTGATGTTCAGGGAGTGTGGGACACCCTGATTCCAGTGTCACAGAACACCTGCACAGGAGTGGGATAGGAAGGGCATCAGACCAAACCCCATAAAATCTTATCTTTGTTCATTTGTTTTCTTTACAATAAAACAGCAATTACAAGCAATTGACCCTCTTGAAACACGAATTCAGAGAATAACAGGTCAAAAACATTTTCAAAAACCCAATCACTCCCTTACTAAAAGAGCACACTTTTCATCTCGTCTTCCATAAGCAATGTAGCATGATGATCACTTAGGGACTGTTGGCAGTGCGTGGGCTCCCACAGTCTGTGGCCATTTGAAGCATCCAGAAGGATCCGCACTTCTGTAACTTCTAACTGAGTCCCAGAAGGTCATTCCGGCAAATTAATGAACCTGAAGGATGCCCAGACTGTTGTCTAATTTGACCAGTTAGAGGCACTCTGACCTTATAACGCACGTCAACCAATTGGTGGTCTTGTGGAGGATGGATTAGGCTCATTGATGCAAATATATACAAATGTGTTATTTTATGAACACGCAATTTGCTTTGGTTCATTTTACATATACACACATATGTGTATCTATAAATACATATATATGCATATATATAGTTATTTATACTTAAATGCTGAGTTCCTTACAAACCTACCTTTTTTGTGCCAGGAAACCTTTATGGAGGACCCAGGGCTTTGCCCATTTGTCAGGAAGTCATTGACTTGGGTCATCCAGCATCCCTTCTTCCTTCCAGGAAGATCTATTACTCATTTTCCACATCTAATATAGAGAGATCTGATTTCCCCAAGGCTCTGGAAGCTCCTACAGAAGTCCCGCTCTTCCTCTGGCAAAGACTGCTGATTAAGTAAGCCTGCCTGTCAGATTGTAAATGAGCCCCCCCCAGTGCTACTGAGGTCCTCAACACAGCACACAAGGTCAACTGTGTGTGGTCACCAAGCCCAGGTCTTGATAATCAGAAATGAAATAAGTTGCCTTGCCTCTTTCTTCCAGACGCCAGACAGTGGGAGGCACTGGCCTTGTCTCTGGTAATATCAGGTTTATAAGCACAGTTTCTCACTTTTATTCATTTGAGAATTGAATTAGTTTTCACGTTTGCCTCCACAGCTTCAAAGAACATCTTCCAGCCATCATTTACCACACTATTAAATCGAGAAGCATCTTGTCGGTACATCTGATAATTTGATTCTGAGTGATGTTTGTGTTGTTGCTAAGCATTTTAGCCAACAACAATAACGTTAAGAATGTGTGGCTGGGCCTTTAACTACCAACTCAAAGGAGATTTTTGACAACAGGATATAGCACTGGTAATGAAGAGACCAGATCACTTCTCAAGTTATTATGTTTCAATAGGGAGAACTGGATTCAATTTAAAGATATGCCTAGCTCTGGCCAAAGTAACATCTTCAGTTTCTCAGACGAAACTGGGTAAATCTATGATGCTGAAGCAACCTGGACATTTTCGAGAGCTGCATAGTGAGTTCAGAGTTATCAGCCTGAAATTCCAGGTATTGAAGTCAAGCCCTGTAAGGAGTTATAGAATAGAGACTAGAAGTACAGCATTTAGATCCAAAAGAGCACAATGGCCTGGACAGATACTCAAACAAAATACATATACCTCAGTTTTTACTTCTGTAAAAGCAAGATGGTGGTGGTGGTGGTCGTGGTGGTGGTGATCACGGTGGAGGTGGTGGCAGTAGTGATGAAGGTGGTAGCAGTGGTGGTAGAAGTGGTGATGGTGGTGGTTGGTGGTGGTAGTGGTGGTCATGGTGGTGTGGTTATGGTCGTGGTCATGGTGGAGGTGGTGGCAGTAGTGATGGAGGTGGTAGCAGTGGTGGTAGAAGTGGTGATGGTGATGGTGATGGTGGTGGTAGTGGTGACAGTGGTGGTGGTGGTGGTGGTGGTAGTGGTGGTCGTGGTGGTTGTGGTTATGGTCGTGGTCATGGTGGAGGTGGTGGGAGTGGCAGTGGAGATGGTAGTGGTTGTAGTAGTGGTTGTCGTGGTGGAGGGAGGTGGTGGTAAAGGTGATGGTGGTATTAGTGGTTGTGGTGTGGTCGTGGTCATGGTGGAAGTGGTGATGGTGGTGGTGGTGGTGGAGGTGGTGATAGTGGTGGTGGTAGAGGTGGTGGTGGTAGAGGTGGTGGTGGTGGTGGCAGTGGTAGTGGTGGTGGCATCAAAGATAATTATGCTGGTTAATTTGTATTGCCAACTCTCCAAAGTCTTAGAAGTCACCCAGGAAGAAAGAATCCCAACTGCAGATTGCCTACATCATATTGTTCCAAGGCCACATCTGTGAGAGATTGTTTTGATGGTGATTGCCATGGGAGGGCCCAGCACCGCACCTAGGGAGGTAGACCTGGGGTGTATAGTAAACCTCCCTGTGCATGACCTAGAGAGTAAAGATCCATGATTTATGACTCAGCTTCTGCCCTGACTGTCCTCTGCGATGGAATCGTCACCTGGAAATGTAAGCCAAATAATCCCTCCCCTCCCCAAGTTGGTCAGTGTCCCATCACAGCAACAGAGGTCAAGCTAGAACAATGATGATAATGATAATTACAGTAATGGTGGTGATGATGATAATGATAGTGATGGTGATGGTGATGATGATAAAGCTATAGCTATAGAAATGATTAACTTGGCATTTCACATTATTAGCCTTAATGAAACTGGGGCCAGGGTTGCTCTTTGTCTTTCCAACTGCCCTGAGCTCTGCAGGATATTTATCAGAACCCATGGTCATTATCCCATAGATACCACCTGCAAATTCTTCCAGGGTGCCAACAAAAATTGTTTCTAAACAATGCCAGGTATACTTTGCAAGGCAGTCAGCTTTAATCAAGAAACACTGCTTGTAGTAACATTTGAAAAGCTCCGATACACATACTAAGCAAGGATTTAGCAACTGGTACGTGTTATGGGATTAAAATAACAATGTTAAAAATAAAAGAATATGAGCAGTCAGAACTGTCTCCGTTGGTGCTACTCTGAGCACATGGGTCTGGACTTCCTGCAGATGCTTGCAGGCCTTCTGCAGTGATTCATGTCGAAGATGTGGGTGGCATTACTAGGACCTCACAGCCTTAACTCTGTCCTTTGGTTTCACAGTGCAGAAGACAACAGAATCACTGTGTGTGTGCGTGCCCGCATGTGTGTCCGCAGAAGGACTGGGATGATCTTCCCAATAGTCTTCTCATTTCCTGGTGTTTCAAAGGCTGTCTATCTCTCAGCAGGAGCTCTTAGTCCCATGAAGTGGTCCAGGAGCATTTGCACATGCTGAACGGGCTGAGAGCCTCTCCAGTGGAGACACTGATAACAGCTTGAGTAAGTGGCAAGTTGTTTTAGAAGCATGTCAACCGTAGGAAAGAGAGACTCTGCTCCATGTTAAACCAGCCAATGACAAGTACGCTTCAAAGAGTGATATTAATGGATGAAACCAGTGAGAAGGAAACAAGTGGAAGTGATAATGATAGGGTTGGAGAGATGACACTGTGGTCAAGTGCACTTACTGCTCTTACTGAGGACCCAAGTTCAGTTCCCAGCACCTACATCAGGAGGCTGGCAGTCACCTGTAACTCTGACTTCAGGGGACTTAGCAACCTTTGGGCTCCGGGAGCATCTGCGCTCACATGTACAGCCATTCTTGTTTTCCCAGTCCCTCTCTTTGATTTGGCTAAATTGTAGCATTCCTTCATGATATTTCTCATGCTCCTCTAAGTCCGTGTTTCCTTATTTTGAATGGTGTCCCTATCACTTGCAGTCAGAAGATTCCCAGATAAGCACATAGGCCAGACTATCATCATAAGTCAAGTTCCTATGTTTGATCTCTGCTCTGCGGGTGACATCAGACAGGTACCCACATGTTTATGTGTAAGCCATAAACACAGGCTTAGACCTGGCAGGAGCTAACGTTCTCCTTCGGTGATATTCAAATCACTTCCCAGCATGGTCAGTCTTGATGGCTAACTTGACTGGATTCAGAATGAACTAAGAGACCCAATTCCCCCAGTGGGCAGCACCTCCTGGTGGTGGCTCAGATACAAAGAGTTGTGAGGGTAAAGTATTACTGAGCGCTTTTTTGCCTCTTTCCCTTGCTGGTGGTGTATCTGCATTGCCGCTGCTACGGCAGCCACCATTTGTTGCACTAAAAGCAAGATTCTTCAAGCTTCCTATGTGGCCGAGAGACCAGCATCTCTTCAGGAATTCTGAAGGCAGCTGGCAACAGACTCGACTACTGGGGCACTCACCTTCAGTAAATGAACATCTAACTAAGTCTCGCCTACTCCAATCACAGACAGCCATTGCTGGGCTACTTAGTCCATATGTGCAAGTCTACCTAATATGTCCTTTCTGAAGTAGATGCCCATTTTACTAGTTCTGTTTCTCTAGAGAACCCTGGCCAACACAGCTTCCATAAGAAATAGACCAGAAGTTGCTTCATAATGTAAATGTCGATACCATAGAAACTGAAGATAGAGAATTTACTGGGACAAGAAGAGTAACCTTTCAACTGATGCTACTCACATGTTCCTATTACCTCAAGTCCCAGTTTCCCCCTCTAGTCTATGACTGTTCATCTGGTGCCCTCAAGCAAATGAGAGAGCAATTTGATTCAGCCTTCACCACCTGTGCCATCTTAAGCATGTGTACCATTCATATTAGCTTGCAGTGACAATAGACTGAAATGCTCGTTCATCTACACAGTTTAGACGCCCACACCTAGAGGAAGACGGAAAAGCAGCCTTTATCTACTGACAGACATGTTTACAGGCTCTGTCCAATACAATCTATTTTTTGATTCTCACAAATACACAGGGGGTTGTTGGAAGAACTATCGGTCTGCCTCCACAACTCTTAGTCTTCTGTTGACATTCTTCTGGGATCCTCAGACATTTCCTGTGAGGATCTGTTGAATTCTCAGAGTTAAAGGGAATTCTGATTCATCATGGGGAGGAATAACTGCAGGCTTGGAGGGGCTGCCCCATGATAAACAGAAGGTAGAACCGTGTAACCGAGGCTCCCTTCACCCTAGTTACAACACGAGCACTGGGACCCAAACCTTTTTTTTTTTTTTTTGCATTTTATGTATTTATTAAATCACATCATCTGAGACTTTTAAAACTGCTTGGAGAATAAAAATTTGGAGATCAAAGAAAAC
>NW_026067926.1:8305675-8368667 GCF_014885135.2 Alexandromys fortis | reverse complement strand
CCCCCTCCCTCGTCAGCCCAAAAAGCAATCAGGGTTCTCTGCCCTGTGGGAAGTCCAAGGACCACCCACCTCCATCCAGGTCTAGTAAGGTGAGCATCCACGAAACTGCATAGGCTCCCACGAAACCAATAGGTGCAATAGGATCAAAAACCCGTTGCCATTGTTCTTGAGGTCTCAGTAGTCCTCCTTGTCCGCTATGTTCAGCGAGACCGGGTTTGACCCAGGCTTTTTCAGACCCAGGCCAGCTGGCCTTGGTGAGTTCCCGATAGAACATCCCCATTGTCTCAGTGTATGGGTGCCCCCCTCGCGGTCCTGAGTTCCTTGCTTGTGCTCTCTCTCCTTCTGCTTTTATAAAATAGAAGGACCCCTGGGGAGATGGCTTGGTCAGTGAAGCACTAGCTACATGAGCACAAGGACTTGGATTTTGATTCCCAGCTCCCCTGCCAGACATGACAGCATGTGCCTATAATCCTAGAGCTGGGAATGTGGAGAGAGACCACCAGGATCTCACTGGTAAGTCAGTCTTGTCAAACTGGCAAGTTCCATCTTCAGTGAGAAAGCCTGTCTTAAAAAATATGGTACTCAGTCTGGGAAAGATTTTTTAACATTGCTCTATCCACATTTCTATTTTGCACTTCACCGCAAATATGGGATCTTGGGGAAATGCATGTGTGCAGGTGCTACTCATTGCTTAAAACCTTCCTTCCCTGCATGGTCGGGAATGGGGCTTAGAAAGCCCCTCAGAACATCCAGGGCTTTTCTTTGGTCATCTGTCTGTGTTCCACCTTGCAGTTGTCTCATCGCTAACAAACCATATCTTTCTAGTTTCCAGTCCCCCATTCTCAATTTTCCACCTCTCATCCTTTGCTCAGGAGTCCCCAGAATCCCATGTTTTAGTTTGCATGATGCACTAGTAAATGGTCTTCGGTATCTGTTATGAATGAACCAAAATAATGCTAAAGACATGGCTGTCATGATTTCAAAGACAGTTCCCTACCATGCCATTCTTAATCTCCTGTGTTGGACCTGATGCTGGATTCCCATGGAGGACCCACCCCTATGTGTGTTAGTTCCCTGTGGAGGATCCCCATAAAGTATATCTGTGGAGATTACCATGCTGGATCTTATGACGAGTACTCATGCTCGATCCAACTATGGATCCTTTGCTGGATCACTGCATTGGATCACAAGTTAGGTCCCCATGGAGGAGCTTTGGGGTCTCTTTATCTTCCTTCACACCATCTCAAGTCTTCCACATAATGCCATTTGTCCCCAGACCTCTCCACTCCAGTGTATTCTGTGCTGGATCTCATACCCAACATTCAGTATGAAGTGTACTTGCTTTGAATTGTTTTTGAGCTTACATCGCTCACCCAAAGCACAACAAAATAATTTCTAGACTTTTTCTAACTCAATTCCAACCTAGGTTTCCAGTTTTAACAACCACATTCCTTTTATAAATCCTTTTTCAGCAAGAGGCTTTTTTCCTTTCTATCTTTGTGTCTTGTCCATTTAACTCACCCTCTTTTTCTCAAAGTCTATATGTCCATCAACATACACACAGGTAAAGAAAATTTGATATACATGCAGTGAATATTTAGTTTTATAGATTGAAATTGTATCATCTACAGAAGATGGGTAAATAAGGAAACAACATGTTAAGAAAACAACAGAAAAGGGAAGAACTGGAAACTCACATTTTATCTCATATGTGGAATCTAGATGCTTGTGCATGACCATGCATGCAGTTGTGTGTGTACATATCACATAAAAGCTGAAGATTTTGACAAAATAGTGAGTCTTATAGTCAGGATGGAAGACACCCTTAGTGGGTCTGTGAGGGCATTTACAGGAAGGGTTAACTGAGTAGGGAAGACCCACCCTAAAGTGGGCAGGACCATCCCAAGGTTGGGATCTTCACCTCAATAGAAAGGAAATAGAGCGGACCACCGTCATCTGACTCTCCCCTCCTTCTGCTCTCTGATAATACATCCCGGCCTTGCTCTGCTTCTTAACAATATAAATGTGGCCAGATGCCTCATGTTCTTGCCACCACATGACTCTACCCTCAAACTGTACCCAAAACAAGCAAACCCTCCTTCCTTGTGCTGCTGAATGGTCAGAAACTGAAAATGGGATGGTCCAGGGACCTAAGGTAGAAATAACTACAACTATCCAAAATAAAGTCAATAAAATTATTCCAAACCATATTCTGCTATGCTCATAGGTTGGTGCCTAGCCCAATTGAATTAGCAAGGTTTTCTCTGGGAGCTGATGGGAGCAGACGCAGAGAGAGTCACAACCAAATATTAGGTGGTGCTTGGAGAAGTCACAACCTCGTGGTGAATGCAGATTATTAGAAATGGGTTAAATCAAGATGTAAAAATTAGCCAATAAGAGGTTGAAACTAATGGCCAAGCAGTGTTTAAATGGATACAGTTTCTGTGTGATTATTTTGGGTGTAAGCTAGCAGGGCAGCTGGAATAAGGGGCCTTGCTCCCTGTAACACCTGAGGAAGAGTAGAGCAGAGTGCTGTAGGAGACAGAGGGTTCAAGGACACCAGGAACATATGCCCCTCTTGGGGATTATTGAAGAGGGCCCAGACAATGGGAGGTGAAGAGGCTGAGAGGGGAATAGTGGTCAAGTGGGAGCCAAGTACATGACACAAATGTGTAAAAGTGTCATCAGCAAACTAATATTTTTAAAGCTAATTAAAATTTCAGGACAGATATTTAGGGGTCATTTGATAAACTCTATCCAAACCTTGCACTTCTTGATATCTTTTTTTTTTAAAGACTGGATCTCACATATTCTAGTCTGGCCTTTAACTCGATACTAGCAGAGGATGACTGTGAACTTCTCATTTTCCTGCCTCAACTTCTTGAGAGCTGGGATGACAGGCATGTGCCACCATGCTCACTTTACACAGTGCTAAGGATGGGTGCCTAGGTCTGTGCATGCTAGATAAGCATTTTGGCCACTGAGTTATATACCCTGCCCTCAAGGTCTAGATGTTTAATGGCACCATTTCTGAGCTGAAATTCTTCCTCCTGTGTACTTGTAAATGTACCACTCTGAAACCTTAAGATTCTTAGTGAAAATGTTCTAATCATTCTTTAAGTCCCAAGCCAAACACCTGCCCTCCTGCTTCGTTTCTGCCTCTGCCCCCAGCGCTGCCTTTGGAGTCCCACTGCTCCCTGCACCTTTGGAACAAGCTTTTGCCTGTGATGTTCTGTTTGTGTACATCGGCTTTATCATCCTTGCAAAATGGAAAGGTACTTGACAGATGAAATCTGTCTTACTCATCTTTATTTTCCCCATGACACCTGGACACATTTTTCTAGATGTTTAGTCAGACACTGTTTAGTGACAAAAACCAGAAACCTGCCCAGACTAACTGAAGAGTTTCTTTAGAGACTGGGGATTGACAGATGGTCCCTTACTGCCTACCCAGCATCTATTTTCTCTTAACAACATCCTGCTTGTTCCTTTGGGACTGTCTGTCTGCTTGTTCCTAATCCTTATGGTTTGGCTGGGGCTGAGTCCACTGAGAGTTGGAAGAGTGGGTGGAGTTTCAACCAATGGGACCCGGGGTTTGGTTCATAGGTGAACATGTGTCACAAACCACTTGGTAAGTGTATGCCTCTCAGTTTTCCAAAACGCAATGTGGATGAAGGATGTTTTCTCCACTATGATTGCTAAACTAGATCATATCCTCTCTCTCTCTCTCTCTCTCTCTCTCTCTCTCTCTCTCTCTTTTTGTGTGTGTGTGTGTGTGTGTGTGTGTGTGTGTGTGTGTGTGTAAATACATACACATGCCTGAACACCTGTGTTTATGTGCAGAAGTCAGAGGCAGGGTTTCTCACTGAACCTAGAGTCAAGCTGATGGCCAGTAAGCTCCAATGATCCTATTGTCTCTGCCCCATCTCATGACAGCTCTGGGGCTATAACCTCACAGGCAGACATACAAAGAGTTTTACATGGGGCGTGTGGATTAAAACCCAGGCTCATGCTCTCAGAATAGCTGTGCCTTTATACCGAGTTATCTCCCAACCTACTAAGCTGTAACTTCTAAAGAGCTTCGTACGGAGTCTGCAAATGAGACCAATTCAAAAAATGCACATAAGAGCCCTGTAGGAATTTCAGAGAACACAGTAAGACTGTGTCCCTGTGGTGGTTTCTCTGTGGACTTTGCAGCTGTGTGAACCAATAAATTCCCTTGGTATTAAACTAGTTCAATTGCATGTGTTCCTCTGACATTTGCAGGCAAAAGAACCTTAATACTAAGGGCATCGTCATGAATCCAGAAGCTGAAGTTCCAGCATGAAATGCCAGGGGTTGAGGAACCCAAGAGGCCAGGTATTTATCACCAGTGTAAGAATGTGGATAAGGAAGGGGGGGGCACATTTCTCCCCTGTCTGTGTGTTTGCTTGGTTTCTCTTGTTCTCTATCTGCAAGTCAACCACGTCATTTTAAGCCAAACAGACCTCAGAATTTTGTGGCTCCTTGGACAACTGCACAAGAGCACATGTGAGATATTCCTCTGGGGTTCAAGTGTTGAAGACTTGATCCGCAATGCAATAGTATTCAGAGGCTTTGAGAGCCAATTAATTGTGAGGTCTCCCACTCTACCAGTAGAGTAACACAGTGTTATGTTCACAGTTCAATGGAGCATCCGGAGGTGAGAATCAATTGGAGGATGCAGGTCACTGGGGTGCACTGAGAAAGGGTACAGTTTGCCCCGGGTCTTTTGCCTCCTCTTTCTCTTCTTCCTGTCTGTGATATACTCCCCCTGCATGATATCTTGCCTCACCTTGGGGCCATGGCAATGGAGTCGTCAGACCTCAGACCAAACGCTCTGAAACCATGTGATGGAGGAAGGACATTGGTTAATTATAATAAAGAAACTGCCTTGGCCCATTTTATTGGTTAGAACATAGGTGGGTGGAGTAAACAGAAGAGAATGCTGAAAGAAAGAAGCTGAGTCAGGGAGTCGCCATGATTCTCCCACTCCAGACAGACGCAGGTTAAGATCCTCCCTGGTAAGCCACCTCGTGGGCTACACAGAATATTAGAAATGGGTTAGAACAATATGTAAGAGCTAGCCAATAAGAGGCTGGAACTAATGGGTCAGGCAGTGTTTAAAAGAATACAGTTTCCGTGTAATTATTTCTGGGCATAAGCTAGCCATGTGGGCGGCCAGGTGCCAGGGACGCAGCCCCGCCGCACTTATTTCAACAACCATGAGCTGAAATAAACCTTTGTGCCCCCTTTTTTGAGTTGAGTTTTTTCTCTCAGGTATTTTGTTACAACTGAAAGCTATTATGCACAGAACCCTTCAACCACATTCGCAGTCCCTGAATTGGTCCAGTTGGCCCAACTCAGATCTAGATCTCTCTGCTTTCACCCCCTAGTATCTATAATCTGGATTTTTATTACTAAGATTAATTAGAATTTGTGCTACAAGATTCCATGTTTACTCTTGACCCAAACTATACTAAAAAAAGGGGGTGGAGCCAATCGGCTCATTAATTACTTGGCAGACTCCATGGACACTTCCTCAGGTATGAAGTGAGTTGCTGCAAGCAATGATTAGCATGCCAGTTGTGTGAGTGATACCCTGGTCGCTATTGATAAGTACAGGTCGTCTGAGTTTGGATTATTGCTACTGTGATGAAACACCATGACCAAAGCAACCTGGGGAGGAAAGGGTTTATTTGGCTTATGCCTCCATATAACTGTCCATCATCAAAGGAAGTCAGGATAGCAGCTCAAACTTGGTAGAAACCTGAAAACAGGAGCTGATGCAGAGGCCATGGAGGGGTGCTGTTTTTTGGCTTGCTCATCATGGGTTTCTCAGGCTGCTTTCTTATAGATCTCAGGATTACTAGCCTAGGAATGGCACCATCCACAATGGGCTGGGCCCTCCCACATCAGTCACTAAATAAGAAAATGTCTTACAGCTGGATCTTATGGAGGCATTTTCTCATTTGAGGTTCTCTCCTTTCAGATGACTCTAACTTGTGTCAGGCTGACATAAAACTAGCCAGGACCCAGGTGAAAAGCAGGTGCTGGAGAGATGGCCCAGCCAGTAGATGCTTGTGCCATGCAAACTAGAGGATCTCATTCCAGTCCTCGGCACCCACGTGTACTTACAATCACAGGGTTGTAAAGGTGGGGGACAGGCAGATGTTTTGGGGCTCACTGCTTAGCTATCCAAAACAAATCAGTAAACCTCAAGCCAATGAGGGACACTGTCTCCAAAAACACGATGGATGTTGCCTGAGGATAAACACTGAAGCTCACCTCTGGCCATCATACACACACACATACTCATGTGTGTGACCCCGCACACTCGTGTATCTGCCCCCAACCTGTGCAGGCACCCACTCAAAATAACAACTCCAGGTGCGATGCTCACGGAGCCACCAGCTCCATCCCTGTCTGAGCTCCTCCCTGGATTCTCACAGGACCCTTCCAGCAATCCAACAGCTGTCTTGACGCTTGTATTTTCTGTGGATCAAAAGTATGTCTGGAGTAAAATGCATTCACAGTGGCTGTTTGCCTTAGCGGAAACACAGAGTAGAAAACTCCCCTTCTTCTGCCTAGAGAGATAGGTGTAAAGGGAGGAGCCGCCAGGCAGAATGCTAATCATGTACTCAGACAGACTCCATCCCTGTCTCCAATCCTCCCACTGAAAACATGCATAAGTGGGTGGTGATTAGAACCAAGCGGCATGACCCTTGGAAGGGTTTAATACTGGTCTGAAGCAGTCACTGCCCACAAGAGCAGATTGACAGTCAGCCTGACCACTTGGATACATTCTGACTTCCAGTCTCTCCATGCAGACTCCTCTCGTTCAGGCTCCTGCCATGTTGATATCCACCACCTTGTAACACCAATGAAGGTTCCCATACTGGGACAGGATGCGGGGTATGACCTTGATGGGTGTTCAGTCTTTAAACTGAGAGCTAAGTTAAACCTCTTTATTTATGCAGTACTCAACCTTGTGTGTTTTATTATAGCAACAGAAAATAGTCTAGTAGAGGATTCAATGACTTTAAACCCAAAATCCACAAGGACACAAAGTAGACTCTCAGGTCCTCGAGATGATGCAAAGGGGAAAGGACTGTTTAGCTGGTAGAGTATAGCTTTTTGGAGCCAGGAACTAGTCTTGAAAATGATAGAGACAATGGTTGTGAATCACTTGGATGAACTAAATACTATTGAATCGACACTCTAAAAGATGAATTGATGTTATAAATTTTACCTCAGCTTCTAGGTATTTCTTTCGTGTGTGCATGAGCATACACAAGTGTGTGGGCACCTGAGGAGGCCAGAAGAAGTTGCTAGGTTCCCTGGAGCTAAAGCTACAGGCAGTTGTGAGCCTCCATGTAGATTCTGGGACCCAAACTCAAGTTCTCTGGAAGAGGTGCAAGCACTCAACTGCTGGTCCATCTCCCAGCCCTTTCTCCTCAATTTTTAAAATGTTTTGGAACTAACAGTTTTGGCGGTCATCACAGAAGTCATCCGTTAGCCATGGGGGTCACTTCTCATCCTGAGTGTTGCCATCCTGCAAAGGAGGGGACTCATGGTGGTACCCGCATCTTGGTCTTGTTGTAAAGCTTAAATAAGGAAACGATTTGGAAGTCTCAAGTAAATGAAAACAACTTTTTGTGAAGGCCCTTTTAGTAGGAGTCCTTGACGGCCTTTTCTTGCCTGGATGGGCCTTTGGGAGCAGTCCTGGGTCTTAGCAGGGAAGGATATGATGCTATGGCTAATTCTCACTGGGCACTGAGAGTTTTCTTGCCCTCTTATTTCTCTCTTCCCACCGAGTCACTCTGGGAATACAGCATGCATGAGCCAAATTTTTCTTTCCCTGCCTACTTCACAGACTGCCAAGAAATCCTGATGGAGGGAGACAGAGTCCGGGATGAATTGCTGCTCTTTGCAGTCAATACCTGTTCCGAGGCTACCCGGAAAGTGAGTGATTACTAGCTGGGATAGCTTGCTGAAATGGGCTGATGAATTGGGACCTGCGCGGTCACAATAAAGATTGCCACACTGTTAGAAGACCAGATTAGATTTTTTTTTCTGGGCCGCAATAGGCTGCAATCATCTTGTTATGTCAGCTTGTTTATTGTTTGGAGCTCAGACTTATTTTCTCTGTGCAAGATGCATACAAAATCACTGCTGGGCACAGTGAAATCATTTGAGTAGCATTCATTTAATCCCAATGGTGTCCCCCATTAATTAGCAGAACAGGTTGCTCTGCCAGGGGTAGGGGATGGCTTCCCTGGATCTTTCCAGAATACTGTACCTTGGTGGAAATTTCACACCCAGTAAATCGCTAATGAAAATGTCATTTTCCTGCTGAGTTTACCTGACATACTATTTATCTTGGCCCTGCTATTAGAGATAGAATTACTGTCAGATTTACTACAAAAAGACTGGATTGATTTTTAATTATGGTTTCTGGAACTAAAGGTTAAAGACAGTTTAAGGGAAAAGAGCCATGGTTTTCCTCTTAAGTATCCCTTTGCTTGCTGGGTACTGTGTAGTTAGATTGGATGGCCTTCTGTACCAAGGGTGCATCCCAGTTACCACTTCAAACTTTCCTTTAGAAGAGGAAGATTGCATCAATGCCCCTGTATCCCTGCCTCCACCCTTTTAGCCAGCCCAGAGTGTCAGGGCGTCAAAGTGGAACAGATTGCTTTGGTTTGTGTAACAAGGGTCGCTAAAAATTGCAAACTTACCTACGCAGGCGACTCGGGGAATAGTCGGATAACTTCACACAGGCATCTCATATACAGGCAATTATAGGGAGATAGATTGGGGTGTCCAGAGGAATCATAAGTTTCCTCTGCCTGATTTATAAGCCGTATCCTTATTTTTCCATAATACCATTTATAATATCAGCTTCATCTAGACAGCTGTCTGTGGGAGTTGCCTTCTCCAAAGCCCACGTAGGCAGCTGCTGGCACAGGCCATATGCTGGATGTAAAATCCCAGGCATAGCTAATCTACAGGAAGACAATGAGCTCAGATTCTAGGCTCACGCCTGAGTTTGAGCCCAAGTTCTACCACTCCTGAGTTCTGAGATGATAGGCAACTGTCTTAACTTCCCTGATTTTAGCAAGAGTTTGCTGTAGAGCTGTCTTTCATAACTGGGTCTTGCAAATGAAATGACATTGTCTTAGCACACAGTGTGTATTTGAAAATTTATCCATTATTAGAAGGGCTGGTGACAGGAACGCTATCCAGAATCACATCTTTTAGATGTACCCGTATGTATGGTGTCCCTGGACAATTCAGATACATACTAAGCCCACTTTGCCACTGTGCAAAAATCAGGCTCCATTGTCTGGCCTTCCTCTTGGCTCCCTACTATTCAGTCTCTTTCTACCGAGTCATACTTGATCATTTTCAGAATGTTCTTCTCACTCTGATATTTCAACCACCGTAGAGCTCAGGGTCCCTGCTATACCTGCTCTTCATCCCTAGTTTAAGGTAAAGAGGAGGAGAATCTGGAAGACAAGCAACACTGGGCTTCTTAGCACTTGGAATCGGACGCACTGAGGTCCTGGAAGGACCTCAATGCTGTCCCTTGCCTTGCTTTTCATAGGCAGCCATGCCTCAGCCCTCCTGATACGTTCTTTCTGCTTCAAACAAAGGAGATTATTGGAAGGAAGAACATGAGTGTCTCACAGTGATATTTTGGTACTAAAGGATGTCTTAAAATAGCAACCTCACACTTTTCAGTGGGGCAGGAAGGACCTGAGCAGAGAGAGAGAGAGAGAACATTAAGTCTGGAAAAGCCAAAATGATTGCTAGGCATTATCTTCCCCTGATGGGTAAGAGGGCTCTTGGCAAGAAGGAGTGGTGCACTCCAGCTGATGGGCTGCTGGGAGAAGAGAGGAGCCTTGTGGTTAAGTGAAGGCTGGAATGCCCTGTAAAAGACAGCCCCGGTGAGACCCAGCGGGGTGGGCAGTAGTAAGGAAGGGGGTACCCGTGAGCCCGAAACCTTGTATGCAGAACTCAGGGAGTCTGTCAGTGGTTGTACCAGGGCTTCAGCCTTTGAGGTCAGCACACACCTAGCACAGATTCCCTGGAGAGAGCTAGAGGAGGGGCATTACCTGGCCTATTCCATTCTTTGTGATTATCTCAGTTGGTCGAATTATTGCAAACCAGGCGCAAAGCCCTCCTGTAACCACAGAACTGGGGAGATGGAGGCAGAGGAATCAAGAATGAAAGCTCTTTCTAGGTTATACAGTGAGTTGGAGGCCAGCCTCACATACCTGAGATCCTGTCTCAGTGCAATACAAAGTAAAATCTCCATACACATACTCAATATGCCTTTCCTCCAGCCTTCTTCCAAGGTGCTCCTTTGTCCTCTTCTGCACTGGGCATCAGCACCACCTATCCCTGAGGGGCCATATGTGGAAGATCTTTAAGGTACAGCCATCCAGGAAGCAAAATGGGAGATACTGCGTAGGCACTTACGTAAGCATCTAAAATACAGTGATTTAAAACCGAACAAAGTTGAATTTGGCCAAAGGACTCTGGTTTGCTTCCCTCTGCCCTCTGTAATTTTTATGGTTTTTAACTGTTATCATCCACAGGGCTCAGTACCTCCACTCTGGCCTGTTGGGTACCTAAGCCTACCCCAGTCTCCCCCAAACAGTTGAGGGGTTACAAAGAGTTAACAAGTGCAAACTTGTTCAAAATGGCCAGTGTTAAGAATAGATTTTTTTTCCTGTTATACAAGGAATGACTGGGGACATTGGTGAAAAAAGAGTTTCTGCCCATGTGTCAGTGAAAGCAGATCACGTTTCAAAGTGAGGGCAATGCCTCTTGGTGTAGGCTGGCAATTTGTGGAGCAGGGCAAGACCTGCTAATGTTATATACATGTTTGCAGCTGGGCTGCAAGGTAAATACATCCATTGGGTAAGAAAAGGTGTCTGCATGCCAGGCTTATTTTTCTTCAGAAGCCTCCCACCATAAACTAGCTACTAACCAACTACAGAGAAGTCTAGATTTCTTCAGACTTGGTCATCAGCAACATTCAGTGATCTTTCATTTATTCATTTCTTCAATATATACCATTTATTAGATACAGCCCATCCTTGGAGATTAAAATTCATTTGCATCCTAGGATGGGGAGATGGCTCAGTTTGTCAGGTACCTGCTGTGCTTTGAGTTTGATTCTCAGAGCCTATAAAATGGCCAGGAATGGTGACACATGCCTATGACCCCATAAAGCAAGATGCAGAAGCAGTAGGATCCCTGAGTCTTGCTAGCCAGTCTGTCTGAGTCAGTAAGATGCAGGTCACAGTGAGAGACACTGTTTCAATGTCAGGTGAACAGCATACCTAAGGAAAAAAAAAACACTTGAGATTGACCTTTGGCCAACACACACACACACATATAAAGCCAATACATTTGAGGGTTTAATTCTCTATGTGGAAAAACAGTTACAAAAATAGATCAATACTGAACAATCTCCTGAGTGCTCAGGTAATGAGCTACCCACACTAGACTGGAAATGGATAAGAGATCCCTGTGTCCAGCCTGGCATTGATAGAGAGGGCCTTCAAAGCAGGGGGAGCAGTTAGTTAGTAAGCATAGAAAGCATAAGAAAACATAGACCATAAGAGAACTGTCTTTGGAATTAAAATATTGTGTGTAGGTTCCTGTGTGATGTGTTCACGTGAATCTGTCTGTTTACACATGTGTGTCTGAGTACATGTGTGTCTCTCTACCTCTGTGTCTCTTTGTGCATGTGTGCCTATGTGTGCATGTCTCTGTGTCTCTGTGTATCTGTCTCTGCATGCATGTTGGTGTCCTGAGCGGAACAGTACTGAAGGAGAATGACAGGGGATCAGGCTAAGCAGCTGGGCAGCAGGAGGAAACCGAAAGCCTTCTCTGGTGTCAGTCTCCTATGCTTAATGCCACGGGAGGCCACTGGCAAGCAGAATGACGTTCTCATACCTTGAAGATTAGAGATGGGTTTTGTTGCTCCTATGGTTTGCAGCCTGGGTCCTTCTAAATTGGGTTCCAGGTTCCTCTTTAGTGAAACTCAAACTCCTGAGCATGTTTTTTTTTTCCCTTTCTTTTCTATTAATTGTTCAAGAACTTCATTCAGTGAATTTGGATAATAGTCATTCTTACCCGCCTCCTCCCAAATCTACCCTCCTTTTTCCTTCCCTCCCAGCTTTGTGTCCTCTTTTCAATTTCTTCATCCATCAAGTCCAGTTTGGTCTGCCCACATAGTCATGGATATGTGACCTTCCACGGGCACGTGGCCAACCTACCAGGTGCCACACTCTTAAAGAAAACTGGCGGTGCCTCTCCCAGTAGCTGTCAACTGTCAGCGGCTCTTTGGCCAGGCGTGGGGCTTCATGCCCACCTCCTATCTCTATGTTGGATTTGATCTGGCTTCTGCTATATGGGGCATAATTTCTGTGTGGAGATAATGCCTGTGCAGGTAGCCTGCTGTTCCTGGTACTGAGCTGGAAGCTTCCCCCTTAACCGAAAGCACCTATGCATGCTACTGGAAGATGTAATTGTCAGTCTTACTCAGCCATGAACTCTGCAAACTGGGGTAACGGCCAGCCTGGCAAGCCACTCCCAATGAGCATGCTTTTAAACTGACCCTTTCCTGTCTGTCCAAGTCCCCACCTTTATATCTCTGTCTTCTCTCTGTGCCGTGCACTCCAAGACCCAGCCAGTGGATAGAATTGGATTCTTCCCAAGCAAGTCACTCAGTTTGTCTTAGTTATGTATAGTTGTACAACAAATAACCTCAATATAGTAGATTAAAATCCAGGCATTTACGACCTTCCCAAAGGTCGACAATCCAGGAATCCAAGGGTCATTCCACCTCAGGGTCTCATAAGGTGGCCATTAAAGGTTGAATGAGGAAATCGGCCATCTGAAGCCATGACTAGAGAGGGAGCACCTACTCTCAGCACGGAGTCCTACATAGCATTGGATGCCAGGCTCAGCTCATCACAGGGTGTGGGCAGGAGACCACAGTTCCTACCACGTAGACCCATACTTAATGGAACAGGAATTTAACTCCAGCTTTTTAAATCTGAGTTTCAAGGTCCTTGGAGAAGTCTTTTAAAGAGACTTCATAATTTAATGTCAATGCTTAGGCCAATGATCCTAAGCTCGGGCGACCTTGTTCTTCTCCCTGGAAGTAGCTTTTGGTTGTCACCAGCAGACCAGGGTGTGCTCCTGGCATCTGGTAAGTCAAAGATCTGGACTGTGCATAAACATCTAAGAAGGAGACACACGAACTCCCACCTCTGCCCACCTCCACCCTTGACCCAACTCATTTTCTCCTACCCCACCCATGCAGATCCCACCCCACCCAGCTACAGAGAGTAATCCAGCTCCACCTCAGCAATGCAAAGGCTAAGAAATACATCTCCAAGCTGGTGCTGACTGGATGGGTTTAGGAAAATGAGGAGCTCTCTCTCAAGCCAATGGTTTCAGCTGTCAGATGAGAGGACAATGTAATCCACACGGTAGAAACTTAGCAAAGGACCAAGTTCGGTAGTAAATACCTGTAGTCCCAGTTTTTAGGAGGCTGAGGATCACGAGTTGGAGAATGACCTGAGGTACTTAGTGAGACCCTACCAAAACCAAAACAGAAAAGACACAGTCATGCAAAGGAAGGTGTCCCCATTCTGAGCCCTATATGACAATGGCATCTGCCTGAGTTTTAGTTCAACAAGCATAAGCCATTGTGGCACTGGCCTGAGGAAACTTTGGAGACTGGTTCTCTCCACACACCCAGTCCACTGCGGTGCCTGGCATACTCAGGTCTCCACACACCCAGTTCACTGAGGTGCCTGGCATCCTCAGGTCTGACAAAAAAAAAAAAAGCCCATTACCACTCGTCAAGCTGAACTCCGTTCTCTCTGTTCTTAAAATAAGCACCTTTTGGGGAAGGTATTTGAGGCTACGAGAATGTACACTTAGGATGATTACAGCTTCCAATTTGGCCAAAGGGTTTGCAGAAGATACACTATTAACTGTTTTCCTGAGTTGAAAAGCATTGCAAATTTGAGGAAATGTGGTAATGCCATTTGTATCTGCTCTACCAACTCTGAGTAGGAAAAATCAGCTTGCCAGTTCTGTCTTTCCTGTAGACATGGTTTGCGTCTCCATGCATTATCTGGTTGTTTTGCTTTGGTCGTCTCCAATATAACTAGCTTAAAAAACTCGAATGCATCGTCTGCAAAATTAGACATGTCTATCAGGAATCTTACAAGGGTTGAATCCAGATTTTTTTTTATTGGGCTGCATTTTTCTGAAGTTTTTTAAAAATGTTTTTATAATTTATTTTATTTTTTAAAAGTAAACAAACTATCTTTTTTTCATTTTATATACCAATCTCAGTTTCTACTCTCTCCCCCCTCCCATTCCCTCCACCCACCCTCCCACCCCACCTCCCATCCACTCCTCAGAGAGGGTAAGGCACATTGCTTTGGGGAAGGTCCAAAGCCCTCCCTACTATATCTAGGCTGAGCAAGGTGTCCATCCAAAGAGAATCGGTTCCCAAAAAGCCAGTACAAGCAGTAGGAATAAATCCTGGTGCCGCTGCCAGTGGCCCTGTATTCTTCCCCAGCCGTACAACTGTCATCCACATTCAGAGGGTCTAGTTTGGTCCTAGGCTGGTTCCTTCCCTGTCCGGCTGGAGTTGATGAACTTTCTGAAGGTTTTTAAGGAGAACCAGTGGGTTTTACCAGTTTAGGTATCACCTTCATCTCCTGGCTCATGCACCCCTTCCTTCACCAAAGATCCACCTGGCAACAGAAGGTCATACCTCTAGGATCCTTCCCCATAGCTCTGATTTTCTGCCTTCTTCTTTTACACTGAAGGATTTACAAGGAGAGAGACTGAGCATCTGGATAGTCCAGGTTAAGCTCGCTGTTTTAGTAGGCGGTTGTTAGTTCAACTTCCTCCCTAACTTCCATTCTCTCTTCCTCATCTCACCTCACATAGTTCACAGGCCCTGGATTCAAATGTGGTGTGTGTGTGTGTGTGTGTGTGTGCGTGTGTGTGTGCACGTGCATGCACATGTGTATCTGTGCATGTGCACCTACTGTCAAATGTGTAGGTGTGCACGTGTGTACTCATGTGGATGTGGGTGGGTGTGTATGTGGTGTGTGTGTGTGCGCTTGTGCACCTACCCTCAAATGTGTAGGTGTGCACGTGTGTACTCATGTGTATGTGTGCACATGTGCGTGTGTGTGCGCGCGTGTGTGTGTGTGTGCACAAGCATTTGGAGAGCAGAGGCCAATGCCAGGTGTTTTCATCAACCAATCACCATCTGCCTTTCTGAGACAGGATCTCTCACTGAACCTGGAGCTCACTGCTTTGACCAGTCTGGCTGCCTAATGAACTTTAGGGATCTGCCTGCCTCCACCTCCCCACTGGCAGGACCGCAGATGCCTACCACTGCGCCTGGCTTTTTTATGTGGCTGCTGGGGATCTAAACTCAGGTCCTCGTGCTCTTGTGACAAGCACTTTACCCACTGAGCCATCTCTTCAGCCCCCAAACAGGGTCATCGTCGTAAGGGAGGGCGTTGATCTTCCTAACAGATTAGGAACAGTAAAAAGATAATTCATGCCCTCTGACCCTGCAGAGGCTCCCTATAGCACATCCCATGAGGTAGAGGAAGAGTCACACGGCTTATACCATGAAGTCAGAGGGATGACTCCAGCCACTGCTCCACGGCAGTGGGATTCAGAGTGGCTGCTACCCCACGCTTTTGTTGCTGGCTCAAGTGCAACGTCCCCTCTTTCTTCAGCAGCGAGGGGAGCCCCTCCACCTTCACCTAGTGCTTCCGCAGCCCCATAGCATGTCTCCCAGAATGTGGCACTCCAGAAATCCATTCTGTGACAAGCCCAGTGGTTTATGACACAAATATTGTATTTTGCACACTTCATTTGCAGTTAAATTATTGAACAGCTGACAACATGGGCTATGTTCTGTTTCTTAGTGAAAATCCATTAGAGAGCTTTTTTTCTTTCTTTCTTTTTTTTTTTGGTTGTTGCTGTTAAATTAGGGCTTTAACGGATCCAGACGTGTAGAGTGAATTTATTTTACAATGATTAAAAATCATTTGGTAATTAGATTTGAATGAGTGAGAGTTATTGGAAGAGCCAAGCCTCACGTTTTGCTTCCAGAGGCATGACTCTGGGGCTCACATTTTGATGACATGTGCTCATGTGTCACCTGGCAATTTCATAAAGCGAGGTATTGAATCCAAAAAGGAAATAGCCAATGAGGGCTGAGACCCAGGAAATAAGTCTCCAGAAAGATCTTCATTTTTATTCAATACTGAGATGGTTAAGGGCTGGAGTCTGAGGGATGGGCCACCCCACCTTCTCAGCAATTGGACCATAGGTTGCCTACGACAGGCCATGACATTATAGCATGAGCACTAGGCAGCCAGAGGAAAGGAGACAAGTGAGCTGAGAAGGAAGGGGTTGCTGGAAGGCAGCCTTTGAGGGTTATGGCTAACCCCATTGCAGCCTAAGCTCTCTGTTTCATGATCCCCAAGATATAGCCAAGTAGCCTCATGTCTCTGCTGTCACAAACAGGAGCTGCTGCTGCAGCTAAGCCTTCCCCACCACGATGGACTGTGTCTCCTGAACCATGGGTAAGTTCTTTTCCGCTACCCTGCACTGAGAAAATTATTGATATGATCTTCCATTACACTGTAAACAATACCTCTTACAAGACCATTAGGAAGGTTGAGAACTGAATCCTGTTGTAGTCCCATAGTCACTGGCTACTGGAAGAGCTTGCACTGTTGTGTCTAACAAGGAAAGAAAGGTATCTCCCTGCCAGTGTCCAGATGACCTAGACGGAGGTCACATGTTAGGACATGTGACTCCATACTTGCCCCTGTGCCTTTCTGCTGGAGAAACTGTCTATGATTGTCTCAAAATTGATGTAAGAGTAGGTCCAAAAGATGAGCTCCACGATTTGGGCATGAAGATGCCAGCAGCTTATTTCATTAACACTTGATAAACATGTTCACGAATACAAATGAACGTCCTGAGCCTCTGAGTCAGCGCGATGGCTCACTTTGCGATTGGAGTTTAGACCAAGATTACAGACACAATCAGGCTGTTTATCATTCTTCACTGGCTCCCTATTGCCCTTGGGATAGCTCTAGATTGTTTAATATGGCATTGAGGGATTCTGCAACCTGCTTCCGCCCCACCCCCTCTCCGCATGAGAGCCTTCATCCCAGCCTTTATGAACTCTCTGCAATCCCAGGGCAACCTGTCCTGTTTTGCATCTAGAACTTGCACATTATTTCCTCTGCATGAGCTACTTTCTCCTCACCTTTTTAATTGATTGCTTGTTTGTTGATTGGCTCTCAGGGGCACAGCGCTGAAGTTATCATATTTGCTGATGCACAGCATGCCATCAATGGCCGATAGTGGTCTGACTTGGCTATTTATTTATTTTGTTGCTCATCCATTTTGTTCCCCCAAATCATCTCCTTCCCTCAACTCAAGTCCTCACTTTCTAGGTAAATTTATAGGTAAATGTGAAAAACACAATCATTTTTACTTTGAATGTTTCGTCAACATGAATAGTATTGTATTGTAAGCTCCCCCTAGGGCTTTCCTCACTCAGCACCTTCTTTTCTCCATCCATTCTGTTTTCTGTATGTTCAGTTCACAAACCCCCATGCTGGTTGATTTTCTATAATGCACAACTATAGTAGTCTGCTTATTTAGCCCACCAATGGACATCCAGATAGCCTCCAACTTCTTAAATCTTCACACAAACCTGATACCATAAGCTTTGGACATGTGAAAATCCTCATGAGATAAATACCGAGTACATTAATAGGTGATGTTTAAATTGACCAAAGCCTATCAGGGAGATTATCTGAATCGTGTTTCCAGTTCATATTCCTGTCAGAGGGCACTGTGACTTCCAAGTTCATGCTTCTTGGCGTATGTCATCTTTCTCCTGTTTTGTCATCCTGAGTACAAAGCACTCCCTAGTCCTAGTCCTCTAGACTGAGGTTTTGTTTTGTTTCTGCTTATAGAAGAGGTTGTGTTAGGCAGAGAGCTCAGATTCCCCCTCAGAGTCTGGGAACCCTACAGAGGAGGAAAAGGAGGAATTATGGGAGCCAGAGGAGTGGAAGATACTAGGAGAGCATGCCCTTCCCCCACCAGAATCAACTTTGCAGGGCTCATGGAGGCTCACAGAGACTGAAGCAACAATTAAGGAGCCTGCATGGGTCTGTGCTATGTCCTCTGCATGTGTGTTATGGTGTTGGGGTTTAGGAGGGACTCCTTACAGTGGGACTGGGGCATCTCAGACTCTTTTGCCTATTCTTGGGAACCATTTTCATCTATCGGGTGCCTCATCCAGCTTTGATGTGAAGTTTGTGCCTGGTCTTATTGTATGGTGCTGTGCTATGTTCAGTTGGTGTCCCTGGGAGGCTGGCTCTTTTTTGGGCAGAGATGGTGAGGTCTGGAGAGAGGGCAGGTGTGGGGAACTGACAGAAGTGGAGGGGGGACTCTGTGTTCAGGATATATTGTATAAGACAAAAATAAAATATTAAAAAGGAAGTTGACATCTACTCATGTATTGTGAAGATATTTGCATTTCTGTGGATCTAATTTTTTTCTCACCTTTCCAATGGGTTTCTTAATTTGCTTTATAAGAGGTTGTTTTTTATATTCTAGATTTTTCCCCTTGTTCGCTCTGGTTATTGAAATGATATCTCATGATCTGTCCATACTTATTGACTTCTGTCTGACTGACCATTTCCGACTTATTCTTCAGCCTGTCTGCCTTCTTTCCTTTCTCCCTCCTCCTTCCCTCCCTCTCTCCCTCACTCCCTCCCTTCTCTCTTTTCTTCCTCCCTCTCTCCCTCCTTCCCTCCTTCCTTCCTTCCTTTGGTATAAGCTCCATGGACTGTGTTTTCTACCACGTGTGTGGTCCTCAAGTGTCCTGTGACTCGTGTTCCCAGGCTTGCAACTCTATTCAAAGTGACTCTGAACTCCCCAAGGCCACCAAATCCTATCTTTTTATTCACGCTTGAGAAATAAATGAATTGTTTTATTTGAACTTATCTCTCCCGCTCTATCTCTAAAGTTTTCCACTGATGGTTTTCAAAATAATTTCATAAATTTTATTTCAAAATGCATAAAACCACAAATATTTGCCTTTAACAACTATGTTATAAGTTGCCGGAAAGTACATATTTTCACAGACATTAAAAAGAGAAGATTTGTGTGGCATCTCCAGCTCCTGTTTCATAGACTTGGATGCAGAATCCAAACAAATTGTGTGTAGAGTGATGATGAAAAAAGGCCTCTACTCCCTATGCCCCAGCCCTGATAGACAGACGGTGTAGGCAGTGTTCTATTAAACAATCCTAAGGGTCACACAGAACAAGATTTGCTATCACCACCACATAGCTGATTCAGAGACCCTAGCACACCCTCGCACAGTGAATATGTTAACCCTTTCTCGTTCAGAGATGTCTTCAACGATCCAAGGGAAGCCAGCTGTCCTGAGAGACAGGAGACAGCAAATGAACAAGATGTGAGAATCACCATCCTATCTTCTCATCTGTAGAATGGGTTCTCTCAGAGCATCCTCTGAAATCTGGGTCTGCACTGTCAGTCTTGATGCTATGCCTTCATTTTCATTGTTCTTGCCTTTGCTCACCTGTCCATGGAATTCCATTGCCCCACCTCTAAAAGAGCCAGCTTAGAATGCTTTGTTTACATTTTAAGCCTGCATCTACTTCTTTTTTCCCCCCAAGGATGCAATGCATTAGTGCCTGTTACTGGCATTGCTATTTCTTTGAAGCCAAGGACACTTTTTCCTTTTCTAACTTGTACAAACTTGGGCTTGGCTTCCATCCAGAGCCAGATCTAGAAATTACAATGCATGACAAGGTGGATATTTATTGCCTGGTATTATTATGAGATTTCGAGCGGTGAACTTAAAGGAAGCAGCCTGGTAGGCTGCAGCCAAGAGAGGGTGACAGTTAAGTTCCGTACATCTTTAATATTTGTCAGAGGTTCCATTATTTACCATGCCGGATCCAGGTAAAGAGTAATTTGAATATCACTGTCCTGGGTTGCAGGGTGAGGAACAGGGCAGCAAATCCCAGAAGCCCAAACTGGCTTTGATTAGTGAGGCATGTAGCCTTGCCTGGCATACTATGTAGCTGCTCAAAGATTCTAAAAATATATAATAATTAATGATATAAATTAATAACCCTTGCACAGATAATGTAGCGCAGTGGTTAGAGGATATGTTCAGCATCCACAGTCAATGGGTAAAGGTGAGGGCCTGAAGTAGCCCTAGGGAGGGGACAAGACATTAACCCTTTGCTTGTTGGAGCAGGGCAAGCTTGGATGGAAGGAAACCCCAGGGACAATCAAAATACAGGGAACACTTTTATCCACCAACATCATCTCTTTCAGTGTTCAAATAGCTGCCATAGCCCTAAGGTATCTAATTACTAAGTATCAGCAATATTGGTTGAAGACTTTCGATTGTAAAGTGTAATGATGAAGCCATGAGTCTCCTCTATTAATTCCTACTTGTCAGTTTAGCCTACAACACAAAAAGCAAATATACACACATCTATACACACACTCCACAATTAGCACACAAATACCATACAACATGCACATACATATGTGCACATTCATGACACTGCACCAAATACCATACACATATGTATACATACAAATGCATACATACACATGATATATATACATACAGCACACATGCAAATAGAGACGTATACAAACCACACATATAAACATCAAGCAAGCACACATCTGTGCAACACAGACACACACACACACACACACACTTTTATTTTCTTGTTCAAAAACCAGGCACATCTGTGTCCTTGGGTAAAGGCTTTTGTTGTCTCTGTGAGGAAACATG
Source organism: Alexandromys fortis (assembly GCF_014885135.2). Classification (NCBI taxonomy): domain Eukaryota; kingdom Metazoa; phylum Chordata; class Mammalia; order Rodentia; family Cricetidae; genus Alexandromys; species Alexandromys fortis. Next base: position 8,347,693 of record NW_026067926.1, on the reverse strand, counting down.
GAATCCAAGCCATAAAGATTAATAGCTACTGTCTGTGAAAAGATTATGAAAAGTTTACTAAAGCCAGCTCTAAGCATTTTCTAGACTTAAGTCATCTAATTTCCTTGATAATTTTCTCAGTTGACAGTTGAGCAACGGAGGCACCATGGGGTTAATTAGCTTGCAAGTTCTAAGTGTTGAAGGGGAATAAGGAATCCAGCCAGCCTGGCTTCAGAACCCTGGGGTGCAGAAGGCACTGCTCTCCTCCAGATTAGTGTGAAGCCAATGGGCAAAGCTGAAGAGAGAATGTGGAGAGACATTACTAGAGCAAGTAAGGAGAGCACCAGGGCTACGATGGTCTCTGAGAAAAGGAAGTGCGCTGTAGCCTGTGTTTCAGTTTACCCATCCCTTTTTAATTACATAGAAAAAGGAAAAATGCAGCAAAGAAGCAACCAAGCTGGTTTTCCAGTTCTCCCCGGTTTGGTTGGCAAATACGATATGCATTGAGTTTTGAGGAAGATTTCGTACAGATGTCTTCAAGCCGAGACCTGCCCAGAAGTGAGCTGCCCAGAGGCTGCTTGTGCTGTCTCCCAGCTAAGACAGAAGACACTGCCAGCTTCTGCATGCCTGAGCCATGCACATTAAGCCTGTGTTAAAATGAGCATGCTCAGTGTGAGATCGTGATCAAGAGTTCAGAAAAGAGAGGCAGCGGGTCCAGGCCTGGGCACGTTCACTCCCGAGTCATGGACCACACAGAGCATGGCCACAATGGAAAGACGGCAGAACTGAGTGCCTCCAGGCATACTCAGTTCATGTCACAGTAGGCCAAGTTTATTTACGTTCATCAAAGGAGTCCCAGTAACCTGATGACCTCAGCTGCTTTCTTGTAAATTTCCAAAAAGGGTTTTAGTTAAAGCGCAATGAAACATAAAAAAAGAACAATGTTTGGTGTGTGTGTATGTGTGTGTCTCTGTGTATGTATATATATATATGTGTGTGTCTGTGTGTGTGTGCATGTGCATGCGCACACAGATTCATGCATGCATGCATGTGTGTGCCCATGTGAAGGACAACCTTAGGTTGTCCCTCAAGAACTTTTTTTTGTTTCTGAGACGCTGCCAAATTCTGCATGCCTGAACTATGCATATTAAGCATATGTTAGAATGAGCATGCTCAGTTTGAGGTCATGATCAAGAGTCCTACGTCACTGACCAGGGACTTTGCCATCAGGCTGGTCTAGTGGGCCAGCCAGCTCCAGGGATCTCCACTTCCCGACTACATTGCTGCCCCTGGCATTTTATGTGGGTTGTAGCGCTCAAACAGCAAGGCCATCTCCCAGCCTTAGTGACGGTCTTTTAAGGGGCTGCAGCTTCCTTCTCCATACTTGTCAGACTAACCGTGAACTCACTCGACAGTCCACACTCCCCCTCAGGTCCCAACCTCCAGACCAAGCCCGTTATCTGCACTTCTTTTTAATTGCTTCGGGGCGACTTGTGATTGCATCACGGCTGTTCCTCCGTGTCAGCGTACACAGATCTGTCTCACTCCCTGGAGGATCACAGTCTTCTTGCACCTCGTCTGTGCCACCACACTTGCGTGCATTTCCCGAGCCCTGGGCCCTTCTGTTTCCTTTGAACATCCACTAAGAGCCCTTTCACAGTCTTCCTTGTCTCCCTCCCTCCCTCCCTCCCTCCCTCCCTCCCTCCCTCCCTCCCTCCCTCCCTCCCTCCCTCCCTCCCCTTCTGCCACTGTTTTTTCTTTTCTTCAAAAGGGTGGCCCTAGGGATCTGCCTGTGTCAGCCTCCCTGGCTCTGGGACTGTAGAAAAAAAGACCATGCCTGATTTTCTTTTTTAATGTGGGTTCTGGGAGATTGGACTCAAGCCATTGTGCTGCCTGCACGTTACAGACTGAGCTTGCTCTGCCTCTAGACTTTCCAGTTTTAAGTCTTTCTACCTAGTTAGTAAGATCTCTTCCAGCCTGGGTTGATACAGAATCTCTCATATTCTCCTGTTTCTTTAAAACACAGATGTATCTGTTCTATCACACATTTTTATGTTATGGTTTTTTGGTCATGTAATCGACATGGGAACCAGATGGAGAATCAGCAGGTTCCACAGACTGAATTAACCACAGCTTTCCCCCCCAGACTGGGACACCATAGTCAATTCCGACTCAGTAAGGCAGAACCAAACCATAATGGCGGCCTCCTGCCTCCTGAATCCCAACCCTTCATGCTGCCCCTGTGAGTGTGTGTGTGTGTGTGTGTGTGTGTGTGCATGTGACTGTGTGTGTGTGTGTGTGTGTGTGCGTGTGGTCTCCTGGTTGCTACAGCAGCCTCCTACCATTTGAAAAGCAGGCAATGGCCAGAGTAAAACTCTGAGGAAAGGAGGCTCCTGAACCCAAACAAAGGGGTTATTCTCCACTTCATATCCCCAACTGCATGCAGGTGGGTCTGGTTCTGGGAGTCCAGACCGTTTGTCTGCGAAGGAGAGAGAGTTTGAAACACAGAATCCTAGATTGCAATGTCCACCAGGGAAAGGGCACCCACATCCTGGCAGAACTGGACTGAGACAGCAGGTTCCTGCTTGCTGTGAGAAATGGGGGACAGCTGGAAGTTGTGTGCACCCGAATGAGCCAGCAGCCTGGCTCTGCTCTAGGTGGGAGCCACTCTAAGGAACAACTGGCTTGGCTTGTTTCTGGTCAGGTCTTAGCATGCAAATGCTGGTGTAAAAGTTTAGTTCAAGGCTCAAAGCACCTGGTATCTGTCACCCGAGCTGGGGTAGGGGTGGAAAACTGGCTTGGTGGCTTCTTTTCCTCCTTCTGCTTTTTATTTCCTCTTCCCTTCTATCTCAGTCCTTCCTCTCTCCCTCTCCTGCCCTTCCTCTTCTTCTCTTCTCTTCCCTTGCCTTTCCTGCCCCCTTTTCATCCTTTCTGCACTTCCCCTCATTCCCTATACTCCCTCATTATTTCCTTCCGTCTCACTCCTCTCTTCCCTTCCCTCCTCCATCACTCTGAACTCTGAGCACACCCCACCCACGCAGACCTGGAGCAGCCGCCCAGTGTTTGATCAACACTTGAAGTGGCTGCAAAGACTCTCGCTTCTCATTTAAATCTGTATCGATCTCCCAAATGGGAAACAGGCAGCCAAAATAAATTACATAAATAGAGTTAATCGGGATGGAGCCCGGGGCGTGAGGGGAATCTGGTCCTGGCGAGTAGATTCTGCTGATGTGGAAATGCGGCTAAGATGAAATATGGACGATTTGGAGAGAGGAAAACAAACAATGGCCAGTGTCTGAGAAGTAGGAATTACCCAGAAGTGAACCAGAGTCTCCTCAGGCAGACCCACTGGATCTGTGGCTCAGGGGTGGGATACACATGCTTCCTCATTTTTCTTTAGGAGATGCCTCCCTAGGAAAGCAGACATCCCAGAGAGTGAGGGGAAGCCCAATTACAATAGCTCTGGGGCTGCTTTCTAGCTTTAGACTTTTCAAAGGAAATGATGCATGGGTCTGCTTAAGAATTAAAAAACAACAATAGCAAAAGCAAAACCAGTAGGGGTCTGCACGGTGTTGGTCTTTTGGGTGTGTGCCTTGTGCAGACATATGTTGCTTTTGTTTAATTTTTCCCGACTTTGACTCAGGGAACCATCAGAAGGGGGGGGGGGGCATATGATTCAGTCAAGTCTTAGCCAATCAGCTTTCATTCCTGACCTCAGAAGGATTAGGTCAGGGAAGGATTAAGTCCATCCAAGGTCAATGTTTTCTGTTACCTGGACTGATTTTGTTTGCTTAAGTGATTTAACTGCCAACATTTAAGCCATTGGGGCTTTTTATATAAAAATCATGGATTTCTGGCTTAGCTTTAAAATTTTAGTTGATGTGGTAACTCTGGGGTTTTCCTCCCACGTGGTACCAGTTAGCTGACATTGACCAATAACTGCCCCTTCTGACAGCTGTGAGCTTAGGCTATTCCTGATACCTTACCTAGCTGGAATCTTGGCTGCCTCGCCTCTTCCACGCATTTTTGAGTTTCTAAGATGTCTTAGGTTGGGAGAGAACAGGTTTGGGGGCTTCTGTTGTTCTGAGAGGGGGTCTCAGTGGCACTGTTGACTTCAAAGCTGTTGTGTAGCTAGATGGTCTTGAACTTCTGATCTTCCTGTCTCTGCCTCCTGAGCACTGGGAATTCGGGTTGGTACCACCACACTGAGTTTATATGGTGCTGGGAAGTGACCTGGGCCTTCATAAATGGAAGGCAAGCACCCTACCAGCAGAGCCACGTCCCCAGCCCTGAGCAACTCCAGCATTAGGCCATTATCTAATTTTATTTCACAGCAGATAATGGACGGAGAGCTCAGATGTCACCATCCACCCCTGCTTCTCTCTCTACATCTGAGGCAGCTGCCTTCTGAGAAGGGAAGGAGGCTGTTTGAAGTCATACAGCGAGTCTTAGTGTCAGTGGGAAGAGAATCCCTTGCCTCTTTGTATTTGTCTTCAGGAGCTGGCAGAGAGGGCAAGCTGTCATGGGTCCCCTGGAGGGGAAGGCTGTAAGATGTAGCCCATTAAAGGTGCTGATGTTGGGAGTGTCCATCCCACCCAACAGGGAGTGGGTATTTTTAGGCAGCAGAGTTGAAAGTCCTCTCTCAAACTGCCTTTCACGGGTGGATGCCCGCTCTTCTTTTTGCTGGAATTGAAGGCTGGCTAAAACCAAAACATTCTTCTCCCCCCCCCCATTAAAAAGATACAACGACATCCCCAACCTTTTCTCTAAAGTGGATACAACTTTACAAGCTTACAAATAGAAAAAAAAAATCTGTCTTCATCCGTTTGTGTACATGCTCTGCTTCCGCTGGGCATCACTGTGTGTCCTGTACAATGCTAACTTACAGAGAAGAAATGATTCGGGTTCCTTCTGCTCTCGGTAGAGTCACAATCCTGAAACGGAGGCCACATGCCTCCGGTGAATAGAGAAACTGTGTGTTCCTGGGTGGTAGCTACTCTTTTTAAAGATGAGTACGCGCATGTTCAAACTTCCTCTGCTCCCCGCCAGTCCCTCCCACATCACTGTGACTCCTATAAGAGAGCCATCACACCCTAGAGATTTGAAAGAGTACCCTACCATGTTAGTTACTGCCCTCAGCTCTGTGACAGAATATCAGAAAGAGGAAACAAGAGGAGATCTGTTCTCATTCCCAGCTCAGAAGGTACAGTCCATCATGACAGGAAAGGCGGGGCAACTAGAATAGTTAGGTTCATGGCCGCAGGAGCTTTGACACACGGCCTGTTCACGTCTTAGCAGAGGTAAGCTGGAAGCCAAGCTGGGCTATGACCCACCAGCTGGGCCCCACAACCTCCCCAAAGAGCGTCCCTATCTGTGAACCAGTGCTCAATCACACATGGTCTATGTGGGGACATTTCCCATTTAAGTTGTGACACCCTTTAGCTAATGTTTTACAGAGTATAATACAGTCCCGGGATATGGGGTGGGGAGGGGTGGGGGCGGGAAGAAGGTATGGACATAGAATCATAAAATCATGAGAGGTTCAGGAAACTGTCTGTAGTCCCATGTGTCAGACAGATGACAATGAAGTAGGATAGAGAAGAGAGAAACACAAAGCTTCACGGCAGACAAGGACCAGACCCCACAAAGGGTCCCGTGAGGGAGGTGGACCTGACAGTACCAAAAAGAGACATGGAGCTGAGCAGAGGACTTAGAGCTGAGTCCTGAGGGAGGGGAGATCGCAGGGTCCTAGACAGGGAAGACTTGCAAGGAGTGTGTTTTTGGCAGGTCATCGTGGAAGGCATGCAGTCTACAGCAAAGTGAAAGAGGCCCCTGTGGTGGCCAATAAAGACTGTCGACTGGACAGACTCTGGAGTCCCCTAGGACGCAAGCCTCTGACTGCACCTGTGAGGAATTAGCTTGATTAGGAAAACTGAGGGTGACAGACTCATACTAGATGTGGGTGGACCATTCCCTGGGCTGCGGTAGTGGACGGCATCACAGAGAGAAACGGAGCTGAGCAGCAGCCTTTACCCTTCTCTGCTTCCTGAGATGCAGTGTCACCAGCTGTGTTGAGTGAGGGTTTTCTTTCCTGCCCAATTCCCACAATCATTACATCCCAAAGAAGTCACACAGATGTCTACATTAACTATAAACTAATTGGCCCATTAGCTCAGGCTTCTTATTAACTCTTATACTTATATTAGCCCATTATTCTTGTCTATGTTAGCCATGTGGCTCAGAACCTTTTCTAGTGAGGCAGTCACATCTTGCTTCTTCTGTGGCTGGATCAGGACTGCCTAGAGAGCATTCCTCTTCCCAGAATTCTTCTGGTCTCATTTCTCTGCCTCTACTTCCCACCTGGTTGTCCCGCCTATACTTCCCACCTGGCTACTGGCCAATCAACATCTATTCAAAATATAATTGACAGGTCACAGACCATTGTCCCACCCCACAGCTGCCTCGGTCTGACACCATGTCTTCATGCATCATGAATTATTTCCTTGGACTCAGAGCCAAAACAAACCCTTCCTTCCTTGAATTATTTTTATCATGACAATGGGAAAAATAACCAAGAAAATACCTTTTTGTTCAAAGTAAGGATTGAGGCGAGGGACCCAGTCATCTTTAATGCCTGTCCAGAATAGGTGCTTGGCAAACGTTTATTTAGAGATAAATGATGAAGCCTCAAGAGTCACTTAACTCTTCCATTTGCCTGGAGTCACCCTGTTAGTTCTCCTGTCTCCCACGAACAAGGTTAGACACATGGTCACACAGGGTATGGGATGAGTATTTCTCATCTGTAAAATGCTTTTTCTGGGCAAAGTACTTCAACTTTCTTAGTAGTAATTACACTATAATACCTCAGGAACCCCAGGTGTGTACTCAGAAATTAATGGGGCTCCCAAACTCATTTGCTACTGAGGGTCCAGGGTCTCTTTCCACAAAGGAGCATTCTCCACGCATGTGCACAGAACGAGGCCCTGGAGGACTTTTGAGAGCAATGGCTGCTCTCAGAGGTGAGCCTGAGGTGTCTGTAAGCTCTGGAGGAGGGGACTGCTCTGGTGACAAAGGCAGAAGGCACTCCATAAGTAAGAACATTATTTCAGTAAATGAGGGGAACACAACAATTATTTCCACTCAAAAGCTGATAATGAATAGACATGTTATTTATTCATTCATTAAACGTAGGCAAACAAGCAACCAAAGTGGAAGCCGTCTGGCCATACTTTTAATGAATCTGCCACATTTCTGAGTGAAATGTGAGTCGCACAGATGAAATGCTGAACTCAGAAATGTCTTACCCCCGCAGGAAGCCACCCTTCCAGCCTTAATTAAAAGAAATCAACAACTCCCGCTTGCAATGGGTGATGTTGGAAATCAAACGGGCGAACTTAAAGGCACACTTACTAAGCAGGCTGGCCTGGGCTCACAGAAGCCTAGGGACTCCTTGAGTCTGTTGGAAAGACCATCTTGCTCTAGGTTTACAAGGCATCTGTAACACCAGAAATGGTCAAGATGCTTCAGGAAATGAAGGTGAGTGACTTCAGGATATCTGATCTTTTTGATGATACTAGGGTGAGATTCATTAACTCATTCGATTTTTTTCCTATAAGCTCCCTCAAGCTGTAACCATTTGAGTGCTTGCTATGATCCAGGTACAGTACCATGGGTATAAAGTGCTAAACTAGAATAAGCATGATATCAGCTCCTGCAGTAGAGGACATGTACATTTGTTTTAGCATATGTGTGTGCACATGCACACATGTGTGAATGTGTACGAAGTGTGCATGTGGAACATGTTGGTGTGGGTGTGCTCGTTTGTGCATGTGGGTATGGAGGCTAGCAGTCAGCATCCACTATCTCCATTTATCACTCACCACCTGTCCTAATTCTGGAATTACAGATGTTGTGTGCACCCCTCCCAACTTCCCCATGGGTGCTGGAGACCTAAACTCAGGGCTTGACTTCACCCACTGAACCCATCCATCTCCATGGTCTGAGAAAGTATTAAGCAGATACATTAACAAAGAGAGATGTGTGTGTGTGTGTGTGTGTGTGTGTGTGTGTGTGTGTAAGCGCTCAGTGTCTAGGAGGAGTAAAACAACAAGACAAGTGCCCCTGGAGCATGGGCGCTGGAGGTCAGGCATGACCTGGATGAGGACAAGGAGAGGTAGAAAGTAGGCAACGCTGATGTAGGAATCTGCATGTCACCATGCCCACCAATGAAAAGGACACCCCCTACTGCCCGTTTGTGTTTGAATCACTCATTCGACCATCAGTGGAAATGTCTACATGATTCAATACGGAACACACCCGTGAGATAGACACCAGCATGGCATATGTGCCATGTGGGCTGTTGATGTTGAGTAGCTCTGTGAGAACACACCCACAGTCCAGCTCAGAACTGTAGGAAAGAAAATCCACTCTGGGTGCGCTGTCACTTGTACCTGCCAGCCCTTGAAGTCAGGGCACTCAGGACCCCTCCACCGTCATGGAATATCTTCTCTGTCTTATTCTCTTTAAATATCTAAGGCCTCAGAGCAAGAGCACCGTGTTTCCTTTTCTAATGTGGAGGTGATTATAAATCTACCTTAACACAGAGAGCTGCCAGTGGGAAGCTGCCCTCATTCCTTTTGCAGGCCAACAGATAAGAAAGCAAGGTATGTACTTGACATCCAAGTGGATGAATAGATACAGGGTGAGAGCGTGTGTACATATACACATACATGCATTTTCATGTGTTCCGTGTTGTGAGGCAAATGTTGAGGTAAATAGTACTGAGAGAGAAGCAATACTAGTTCACACTGTATTGTTATGACATACCCAAGTCTGAAAACTTTATAAAGAGGTTTGTTTTGTTCATGACACTTTTGTGACTCTTGTGTTTGGGGCATCCAAGGCCCCAGCCTGTGTCAGTGTAGTGGGAAAATGGACCGGGAAATTGCTGTGTGGTAAAGAATCAGATACATGAGGTTGTTTGTATTTTTTATATGCATGGGTATTTTTCCTGCTTGACTGTGTATGTGAATCATGTGCATGTCGGGTGCCATGGAAGCCCCAGAACTGGAGTTACAGACAGTTGTGATTTGTCATATAGGTGCTGGGAATTGAACCCAGGTCTGCTAGAGAAGCACCCAGTTCTCCTAACATTTCTCTAGCCCCAATTATAGAAGGCATGTGGTTTGAGTGGCAGCTCACAGCCATGTTTAATACTGTGGTCCCTGAGGAACATCCCAGTCAGTGTGTCTGGAGACAGAAGACTTGGAGGTTGAGAGTTCTGTGGACAATGTCTGGGCAGTATCAGGACCTTTCTCTCCTCTGAGACTGTGTACTCCTGAATGATGGTAATTCCTCATCTCTCCATCTTATTAGTGGCCAGCCCATGTCTCAGGTTTAGCTAAATGTTGCTCTGTGATCTGCACTGAGCAAGGTTGACATCTCATCTCCATGGTTATTCCCAGTCTGTCCTTCCTGTTCTACAAGCATCATCCTCTTCCTTCTCCTGTAGCCACAGCCATCAAAGAAACATTCATACCCCCAAACCCCCATAAACTGTCTCCTGGACTTACTTCAAAGTGTTGACTACCTAAGTCAGGGCTGCAGTGATGGCAGCTTTTGCTCTCCATGTATGAGGACCCAAATTAGGATACCACCACTCACATAGCCCACCTCTCTGGGATGTGGTACCAGTCCAGCTCCAGGTTTAGTGAGAGACTCTATTCTAAAAGAATAAGGCTGAAACAGAATCACACGTACGCTCGCATGTGCGCGTGCGCGCGCGCACACACACACACACACACACACACACACACACACGCTAAGTGTAGGGCATCTGTGGTGGTTTGAATAAAATAACCTCTATAGCGTCACAGAGAGTGGCTTTTTTAGAAGGTATGGTCTTGTTGGAGTAGGTGTGGCCTTGTTGGAGGAAGTGTGTCACTAGGAGTGGGCTTTGAGGTTTGATGTTCAAGCCAGGCCCAAAGGTCACTCTCTCTTCCTACTGCCTGGTGATCCAGATGTAGAACTCTCAGCTACTTTTCCAACACCATGTGTGCCTGTGTGCCATCATGCTTCCCACCATGATGACAATGGGCTAAATCTCTGAACCCATAAGCCAGCCCCAATTAAATGTTATCCTTTATAAGTCTTGCTACGGTCATGGCATCTCATCACAGCAGTAAAACTCTAACTAAGACAATCTCCAACAACCTACCATGACCCCAGAAGCACATACACATGTATGCATATACTACACGCTATACAACATACACACACACACACACACACACTTCTTGAAAGACGTTATGTTAGCTCTTAACTTGAAAACAATGAATGTCTCTCGGTGGCACATAGTTAAACAAGAGTGTGGTCATTATGTCCTGCTGCCTCGTCAGATTAAGCTGTTGTGCTGTAACTGGGCATGGCAGGACATCTGGGTTATTGTATTTCCTCAGTGCCTTGGCGGAGGCTATTGTTTTACAGGTGATTTGAATTTGTAACAGTTAATCCAAGTGTCTACTGCAGCTGTGTGCTCTTTGTATATTACTGCAATTCAAAAATAAAAAAAAATGTGCCAGAACATTTAATAGATGCCTACTGAGTAGCAGAAACTCAGGTTTGAGAAGATTGACAAAGGTGAGGGAGACCCTGCTCCAGGGACCCCCACAGGCCATGCAGATCCCACTCCCTGTCTTCTGTCTCTCTCCCTTACACAGAAGTTCTAAGTAGCAGATAAGATCAGGAGAAACTGCCCAGTTATGCTGGTGTGATTTTAATTACTTATTGAACTAGAACATGCAGCAGAGAGACGCTTCCTGGGCGTTACAGCATGGCAGGAGAGACTTCATTTTTATAATGAACTCGAAACTTCAAGCTACAGCCTCCCTCACAGGATGCCTTTTAAGACCTCCTCAAACTTATTTTCAAACAAGAGAAGAAAAGGTCATCAGATATAATTGCTGTAAAAGAAAAAAAAATCCCCTCATTAAGAAACCTCTAGCTGCCTTCAGGAATTCAAAAGACAAATGCTTAAGTGTGGGCCCCCTCTGCTCCTGCGGAATTAAGTCTGCTGAGAGAGTATTTGCCATCTGTGTTAGTGGACCTCAGCCTCGGGCGAATGGACCCTCAGGGCACACTACCCCTGGCCATTTAAATAAAGGACAGTTCATGGCCTTCTCTGTGATTCGGCGAAAATGGGTTGTCTTGTCAATCCATCCATTATAATCCTATCATTCGCAAAACACAAGAAGCTTAATGCTTTAATAGTGGGGTTAGTAGCACCTGTCAATGCCAAAGATGGGAAAGAGAAACAATGGATCAATATAGCTACTCTTGCAGGCAAAACGGAAACACGGCTGGGAAATGGTGGCAGAGCTAAGAAACCTGCCGGAGAGAGGAACTACCTGAAAGCCAGGGCTGCTCTACAGAATCTGTGCTCCAGCTCACCCCAGGCCCCCAGCAGAGCCCACCTTGGCACTGCTCCAGGCTCTGGCTGGGTTGAGAAATCGATGGAGAGGCCAGGAGGTGTTATGAGAATATGCTGCCAGGTGTTTGGTGCAAAGAATCATGAAATATTGTCTATTTGTCAAAGAGCTCGCAGTCGGCTTCAAAAGCTGGCCCAATAGCCTGACCTTTCACACCATCATGGAAGCAAACCTGTTGCGTACAGCTAGATCTGACCAGTGTTCGAAAGGAAGATAGGATCGGGTCATTCAAGCTTCTCAGAGGCTGGACAGGCAGTGAGGCCAAATCTACACTCATGGAGCGAGTCAGGACACACGGAAAACACGCATTGGGTCCTTAAGTCAACTGTTCACAAATATATAGTTAAATAAATAAATAGAAATAGAAAGTGCAGTGGAGAAACTGAGGCTGCCAGATTCCCGCAGCAGGTAATATGGCCAACTCTACTTTTGGAAGAAGAATTCCACACCTGGCTGGGATGTGGATCCCTCAACAGGAAGTGCTCCCTCCCAATAGGAAGTCTTAAGTCAAAGCCAGCCAAGCATGTTAAGTTGTGTATTTATGGATCCTTGTAAATGTATAAAAAGAAAAGGATATATGCAGAGACTCTGATTTTTACTAATCCTCTTGTTTCCATGAGGCTGAAGTATTTAAAATAATGACGTACTTGTAAAGTGATAGTAAGTGAACCACCATGGACTTGGTAAATGTTTAAGAACCACTGGAGCTGCCAGGGTTTGGCAGCCTTGTAAGCAGCTTCCCTGTTGGAGAGGCGGAGGGGAAGACAGCTCACCAAGACAGAGAGGAGGGTCAAAGGGAGAAGAGACTAGTAGAGAGAGGGAAGAAAGGAGTGACAAGGGAGAGGGAAGGAAAAGGAGAGAGCAAAGAAGTAGGAAAGAAGGAAGGAGGAAGAAAAGAAAGAGAGAAGGAAGGAAAAGAGAGAGGGGAAGAAGGAAAAGGTGAGGGAGGAGGCAGGGAGGAAAGGTAGGCTAATCTAAGCAGGGAAGAGAGGAGCTGCAGGGGTGCAGTGGGCTGCAGCCCAAGCTGACTGCTGTGAACTGCCTGGAATTCCTTCTCTCATCCCACCCAGCCCCTCTGAGATTGGCATCTTCATAGAAGTTGCATCTTCTCACTAATTTCCTTTTTGATATTTTAATTTATTGTGTTTTCATTGGGCCGACTTTCCCTTTAAGGCATTGTAATTAATGGGCCAATCTAATTTCCTCTGAGACTGCCTTAATTGCCGTAATTCTCACTTATGTCTCTTAGGCATCCCTGTTGGCGGGCTTCATCTGCATTCACACTTTGGAGGCCTGAGTTATAAACAGATGTCAATATCGGGAGACAGCTCTCCCTCCATCCGCCACAATGCCGCATGGTGAAGCCTCAGGGCTCTGCCCTACCTTTTAACATCTCATTTAGAATCGAAATCTCTCAGTCTTGCCTGTAGTGGGATTTTCACGAATTTCCACCAAGAATGGACTATACTCTTTAAATAAGCGTAGTGTTTTTAATAATTCCTTCCTTGAGTGAATTTCAAAATACTTTTATTTTCCTTTAGAAAAATAATATAGTTTGTGGAATCAGACCTGGGTTAGCAGAAGCAACAAGGGGTTCCTGGGGACACAGAACTATAGTGGGTGCCTTCTTTGCCCAGGAATATAATGAGGGTGCTACAGGGATGAGGGGCCATGCCCTTCCCCAGACCCCAACCCTCAGGAGCTCCTGAATTCTGCAAATTTCAACTTTCACTGTGATGTTGATATTTTAAAGAATGTTAGAAACAGCTTTTAAGTTTTGAGTCTAGTTGGGGGCTATTTCTCTTCCCTTGGTGGTGCGGACTTATTTCTGAGTATTCGTGTGTTTTTATATAGTCTGCTATCAATTCACATTTTATTGTATTTGTAGCATTTACTCCCCATGCCACACCATGACATCCTTCTTACGGAATACACACCAGCTGTGCAGAAGCAAAGAAGCCAGAGACAACCATGAAAGATTCCAAACAAGGTGCCTGGTACTTGAGATCACCTTCCTCCTTAACACACACAGGCAACAGAAAAGAGGCTTAGTCAGAACCAGAGCGAGCTCAGCATCCTCAGCCATGTCCCTGTTTCCATCTCTGAACCTTCCTTAGTTTATCTGTAAACTGGGGTTTTAGGCCTAACTCAGGTGGGTGGTTTTGAAGATGAAATTACCAAACTGTGCCATGCTCAGAATGACACCCAGCACTCTTGTATTCCTTGTGTGTTTGCTGACATCCTCCTCCACCTGCATGTTTCATCTTCCTCTTCCCCCAACGTCCTCCTTCTCCTCTCCTTGAACTCCTCCACTCCCTCCTTATCTACTCCTCTTCCCACTTCTCCTATTTCTTCTCACCCCTTTCTTGCTCAGTTCTAAAAGCATTCTTCAAAGACCCTAGCCAGTAGAGCAGGGATTCGGGTATTTCTGATCTACATGGTTTGACGATAAAGGTTGACGAAAAGAAAGTCCTACCCTCCAAACGTCAAGGCAACAATTTTGTTTACATATTTGACATAACCAGAGATCCCTCTCATTTTTCCTCTCCTTTCTACTGGATTCTCATCATGTATTGCAACAGAACCTCGTGCTTGCTTTCAGGAGGATGCATGCAGCTGCTCACACCCGGATGTCCCTCCCTAGATGGTCCTTGTGGTAATACAGGTAACACAGGGTTGGTGTCTGCAAATTCAGTGGTTCTTGATGATAACCTAAGGTTATGGGTTTTCTGTTGACTGCAGCCCACCATAGTTAATTATGTGATCAAATATATTAGAAAATATCAGGCATTTACTTTGAAATAAGGTCTCATGTAGTCCAGCATGGCCTCAAACTCACTGTGTAGCCAAGGGTAACCTTATACTTCCTGATTCTGTCTCTGTCTCTGGGATACTGGAATTACAGGTGCACACCACCATAACCAGTTTGGGCAATGCAGGGATGAACCACAGGACTTCTTGCATGATCGGAAAACACTCTCCTTGCCGAGGTCCAGCTCCCATCCCAGCCTCAGCCCAGGGATGTACTTTGTACTACTTCTCCTGGTCGTCTATTTTGTCAAATAGAGAGTTTCTACTTCACCAACACCATTATAAGACTTTTCATGTAATAAAATATACATGGGGGCAGGTCTGGAGAGATGGCTTAGAGGTTAAGAGCATTGCCTGCTCTTCCAAAGGTTCTGAGTTCAATTCCCAGCAACCACATGGTGGCTCACAACCATCTGTAATGAGGTCTGGTGCCCTCTCCTGGCCTGCAGGCATACACACAGACAGAACATTGTAAACATAATAAATAAATAAATATTAAAAAACAAAAATGAACGGTTTATTTATAAAAAATAAAATAAAATATACATGGAAGTTGCTACCTTCAGGCTACTGTGAGCCATACAATGATATCACATACATTCCAATATCCTGTCACCAACCCTGGTCTCCAGAACTCTCCCTTCTGCAAAAACTGAAACTGTCCCCAGTAAGGGATCCCCATTTCCCTACTCATCTGCCCCACTCTACTTTCTGTCCCCCAAATTCTGGCTGTGGGCCACCTCGTGTAAGTGGGGTCACCTGTGTTTGTCTTTTTGTGACTGACTTGTTTCACTTAGTTTGGTGTCTCTGGGTTTTAGCCTTCTATGTTAAGGCTAACAGTCAAGTGTGTGTGTGTGTGTGTGTGTGTGTGTGTGTGTGTGTGTGTGTGTAAGCACACAGCTCTAGTGCCTGTGTACAGGCCAGAGGCTGTTCTTTCATTTAACAGTGTGGATTCTGAATATCCTCCACGGGTCCTCAGGCTTGGCAGCAAGTGTCTTTACCTGCTAAAGTCACCTGGCTAGCCAGTAATTCTATTTTTAATGATTGAGGAAACACCATACTTTTCCCACCTTGGCCTTCCTATTTCACATGTCAAACAACAGTATAATATGCATATTCTAGTCACCTCACTTTCCTGTTCACACTGTGACTTAGTGCTGTCCCAATGAGGGCCGTGATCTCCCTAGATTTGATTTGCATGTCCCTACTGATTCGTGACAATCTACCCACTTTTGGCCACTTGTACATTATCTTTAGAGAAACGTCTGCTTGATTCTTCCCCAGCTCTTAATTCAGTTGTTGTTGCTGGTGGTGGTGGTGGGGTGTAGTGGGGTGTGGTGGGCTGTGGTCTGTGCAGTTCTCTCCACCTTCTGGCTGTCGTTTCCTTGTTAGATCTGTGGCTGCAGTATTTCCTCCCTCTTTCTTTTTATTTTTTGACTTTGTTGATGTCTTTTAATTCACAATTTTTGAACTTTTTCATAAAATCCAGATTGTCTGTTATTTTGTCTTCTTATGCTCACGTATTAGGGCTGTAGCCAAGAAAAAAAAAAGGCACTTAGTGAATTGCCATGAAGCTTTTGCTGTGTGCTTTCCTTCAAGGATTTCATTGACTTATTGCTTTGTGTGTGTGTGTGTGTGTGTGTGTGTGTGTGTGTGGTGTATGCTATGTGCATATTGTATGCACACACTTGTGTGGGTACATGAGCTCACACACATGCAGAGGTCACAGGAGGACATTAGGATCTTGTTCTGTTGCTCTCCATCTTGAGACAGGGTCTGTTCCTGAACATGAAGCTACAGGGGCCAGCAGACATCAGCAATTCACTTGTCTCCATCTACCATAGCACTGGGGGTATAGGTGCATGTGTGACCACATCAAGATATTAAAAACAAAAACAAAGCCCATGGATGCTAGGGATTCAATCAAACTCAGGCACTCATGCTTCTCCTGCAAATGCTCTTTGCCATGGAGCCACCTCTTCAGGCTAAGTAAGGTCTTACATTTTAGCCTGTGATGCTCTGAGTTATTTATTTGCATTTGATGTTAGGTACTTACTGCTCTTGCATATGGATATCCAATCTCAGCCACTATTTGCTGAAAAGACTGTTATTTCCCTATTAATTGGTTTTGTCAACATCATCAAAATCCTCTGACCAGGGCCGACAAGATGTAAAGATGCTTGACTCACAAGTCTGACGAACTGAGTTTGATCCCTGGAACCCATATAAAGAAGGAAAACAGCTCACAAAGTGATTCTCTGAATTTCACATCCAAACATATGCACATTAACACATGTGTGCACATTCAAACTCACATAGCAAAACCTCCTGGTCACATTTGTGATGACTTTCTTTGAGCATGCCTTGGTCTGAGTGTCTGTCTTTACATCAGCACCACTCTCTTCTGATACTAGCATCTTAGCTTTGGACCATGCAAGTCCTTTTGGCAATATCTGTTGCTTTGCTCTGTTTTGAAATAGCATCTTAGTACATAACCCAACCTAGCTTTGAATTCCTGATCCTCCTGCCTCACTTTCCCCACTGCTTCTGTACATTTCCATGTCCAGCTTTGTTGAATTCTTTTGCAAGGTAATCTTGGCTCTTTTAGCGTCCTTGAGATTATATCTACTTTTTGAGGTTTTTTTTTTCTAGTTTTCAACAAATAGAAAACCATTATTGGGATTTTGGTAATATTTTTCACCTCAACTTAAAAGGATGTACCTTGAACTGTTTTGTGTGTGTGTGTGTGTGTGTGTGTTCACAGGAAGTGAGAAAGGTAGTAAAGAAGCTTCCTGCATATACTTCCTTCACTTCCTGCAATGACATTTGTCATATAACCTTAGCACGTGACTATGACGATGAAGCTTGATGGACAGCTCCAACTTCATTTGCAGTCAACCAAAGCAGGCTGTTGGACACTCTTGTGAGAGACTTTCTTGAAGAGATGATTTGAAAGGGAGAACAGCCCTAAATGTGGGCAGCAATTGCTGATGGCAACTCCATTAAGGGATGTGGAATAAGGTACCTTGGCCTTCTATCTACTTGCCTTTACTCTTGCTGATAAGTTCCTGTGGCTGTTGTATCTCTTTATGCAGCTTCCCGGGGCTTCTGATGTAAACTGAAGAAGCAGTTCTATAGGAACCTGCAGGATCAGAACTGCTGAACTCTGGCCTTGGGGCCTGAGAACCTACTGGAGCGTCAGGCTCTCTTGTGTGTGTGACAGCCATTGTTGGACCATATCATATATGCCTCTCTAATAAATCTTGTGACACATGCACATGTGCTCATGAGCATACACACACACACATACACTCATTTCTATTCTTTTCGGGAATTCTGACAATGATCTAAATTACAAAATTAACCATGAAATAATGTATCACCCAGAACTCACCCCTGGCTCTTCTCAGATGTCCCAGTTTTCTGCTGTTCCCATCAGTTCTCTATCTTTCAGATGGCTGAAGACCAAGTATGGGCTAGGGTGTTAGTCAGCATAGTCAGCTGACTGGTGGCAAGAAGAAAAGAAGGAGAAGATCCTAAGAGGCAAGACTCTTGTCCCAATAAGCTTCCACCGAGGAGTATGCCCTGAATCATACCACTACACTTTACCAGGGTGAGGCAACGAAAGTGCCTCTTACTACAGAAGCCTGAATGTGGCCTCTGTTCATTGCTTCTGTGAATTCAGCCAAGGCTCTATGGACACAGTAGATGACTAGAATGGAGACTCGGGAGGCAATGTGCACCCTGCCAAGGTTTCAGGAATCTCCATACTGGAATGAGGCTCATTCCTGAAAGGACTGGAAGTTGTGTTTTCCATAGTGCATCACATGTGTTGTCCATCCCTGGGGACTACTTCAAGTGGTCGCTTTTTTTATTTGCTAGATTTTGAAGCTGAAATGACCCAGACACAGTGTTTTCCATAAGCCTTGGTTGAATGCCTGCACCAAGGCATTACAAATCCTTGTGAACTGAATGGGGTGGGAATATATACATGTAAAAGTGTTTACTTTGGGCTTGGAGCATGGGCACTTTGTGGAGGAAGTCTGCGCATCGATTGCTAAGGATAGTACTGAGCTGACACTTTAGGTTCATTTGACAAATCAGAAGCGAGGGGGAAAAGTGTGCAGAGATAAGAAACTGCAAACACTAGAGACGATATTAAGTTTGAGGAAATGAAAAGCTCATTAAATCTTCAAAGGAGGGTCTGGAGATGGCATCTGTGCCATGAGGAATCTTGCTTCATAGTTGAGAAGACTTTAACAGGTGCCATCAACTGCTTTCACAGCACAGAACCAGTGTCTTGGGGTTTCTATTGCTGTGATGAAATACCATGGCCAAGGAAGCTTGAGGGGGAAGGGTTTGTTTATTACACATCACAGTTCACCATCAAAGGCAGTCAGGACAGGATCTCAAGCAGGTCAATATCCTGAAGGCAGAAGCTGATGCAGAGGCCATGGAGGAGCTGCTTGCTTTGATCAGCCTACTTTCTTATAGAAGCCAGGACCACCAGCCTAGGGATGGCATCTCTGATAATGAACTGAGTCCTCCTCCATCAACCACTAACTAGGAAAATGCCCTACAGGCTTGTCTTCAGTAGGATCTTAGGAAGGTATTTTCTCAGTTGAGGCTCCCTCCTCTCTGATGACGCTAACTTATATCAAGTTGACATAAAACTAGCCAGCGCAGGCAGGACGTTGTTTTTTCATAAATACTACACTACATAAATACACACTACACTGAAGCACTAGAGGCTGTGGTTGGATAGCTGTCCTTTGGGCTGGAAAGAATGCAGCTTGTACTGACTGATGTGTGCACGTGAATCACAGAAAGGCGATAAATGGCTGTTTGACCATGAGCTTGGATAGTAAATGTAGACTAAATGTGGTGTCTCACTGTTTATTTGATGTCCTTTTACAGTAAGAGGATGTATTTCATGGTTCCTCACTTCAATGTTTCATGCCTATTTTGTTTACATTAATGTCAAATTATGACATGACTTTGATGCTGAGTAAAATTTTTAATTTTATTTGTCAATGTTATTGTCAGTATGTAAAATGACAAATGATGTTTGTGGTCGGAATCACGCGTCTTGAAATTGTGCTAACCCATCTTACTGACTGTAGCAGTCAATGGCTGGAGCTCGGTTAGTGTTTTCCATATGGTCACTTCATCTGGCAGGTAGAAGCACTGTAGCGTCTAACCTTGAATTTCCTGCTGTTAATTTTCTTTTCCTTCCTTGACTTACTAAAATTCCTAGAGCCAGTACAGTGCTGAAGACAAGCTCTGGGGAGAGTGCCCCGCGTCCTCCACTGGAAATGTGTTCTGTCTTCCACACTTACATGTGACCTTTAGCTGTAAGTTTCCAGAGTCATCCTGTATCTTGCTTACTATACTTTTCTTTTTTTCCTTTTTTTATTATTATTATTACAAATTTTCACCTTCTCCCCTCCTCCCAGTTCCCTCCCCCATGCTCCCTTCCCCTCCCTCTCCAGTCAAAAAAAGCAGTCAAAAATATGGAATGCTTCACGAATTTGCGTGTCATCCTTGCACAGGGGCCATGCTAACCTTCTCTGTATCATTCCAATTTTAGTCTATGTGCTGCCGAAGCGAGCACCTGACTATCCTTTTCATAATCCTGGGTAGCTGTGGTTTTTTATCATGAGTGTATGTTGACTTTTATCAGAAGTTTTCTTTGTATCTATGCAAATAGTTGTATGGTTTTTATTGTGTCCACGCAGTCAATTACATTGGCTGAATTTTTTTCCTGACGTTACTAATAAACTTCTTGGTGATGATGTATTCTAATTTTTGATTGAGTGTACTAAGACGTCATTAAATAGTTTTGTTCAATTATGCATCCCCCGAGGATAACATACTGTAACTTTTTAAATATCTATACCAAGTGCTGCTACGAAGTTTTCTTTCTTCACAAGACTTGGGAGTTGAAAGTATTCTTCCCCCAATTTTCTCACAAATTGCTATTAGATGGTTGTTATTCTCCTCATAAATTTTTAATAGCATCCTGGGTGTCACCCATGGAAGAGCACTTGCCTAGCATACCTCATGCAAGGCCTTCTGTTACACCCTAGCAGCAAAACAAAAAAGAAAGAAAGAAATTTCACAGAAGTCACTAGTAAAATGAACGACTAAATGGCTGGGGTATTTTGTTTGGTGGATTTTAATGGGCTTTTATTTGTTTTCCAGATCTCTTAGAAAACCAAATCAGGGATGGGCATGGATGGTACACACTTTTTTCTGGTTCTTTGAAACAGGGTTTCTCTGTATAGCCTTGGCTGTGCTGGAACTCCTTCAGTTGACCAGGCTGGCCTTAAGCTCACAGAGATCAGCCTGCCTCTGCCTCCTGAGTGCTGGGATTAAAGGCGTGCACCACCACCACTTATCGGTGTGCACAGTTTTACTCCCAGCAGTTCGGACGCATGAGCAGGTAGATATCTGTAAGATCCAGGACAACCTGAACTACAAAAGGAGGGTTAGACCTCGCAAAAAAAAAAAAAAAAAAAAAAAAAAAAAAAAAAAAAAAANAAAAAAAAAAAAAAAAAAAAAAAAAAAAAAGAAAGAAATTAAAAATGAAGAAAAGACAGAAAAAGAAAGAGTTCCAGTTCCACTGTTCTCCGGTGTGAGTCTAAGAATTCCTGCGGTGTCATATGGCAGTATGGTGCTTCTCCAGTTTGCCTGAGTGGTTGGCTTTGTTGGGTGTGACCGTGGTTCTAAAATTCTCTGATATCTGTAGGATATGTAGGGATAGCGCTTTCATTTCTGGAGTTTATGTCTTCCTTGGCTTCATTTGTCTAGTTAGGTGTTCTGTTTGCCTTTTCCAAGTCAATTCATATCTTCTTCAGTATCACTTCTTTCATGTTTGATTGACTTTGCATATTCATTTTTGAGGTTGTTGAATTACGATGTGCAGCTTCACAGTTTCTCGGCTCTTCACTGACACGCATCTTCATTTGTCACATGACTCAGACCCGCGCTGTCACTAAACGTTGCTGCCGTTGCAGGTCAGTCATCGCTTGTCCCGCACACAGGGATGCGGACTCGCATCACTGTTTTCTGCTTCCTTGAGGCTGCTTATGAGGTCTTGCATCTATCCCTGTTACAGTGGGGAGATTGGCAGGAAGGCAGCCACTGACCAAGCTGTATTGTTCACACCCCGTCTAACACGCCCTCTGTCTGTAACAATCCATTTAAATCCCAGTCCCCCGACACGTTAGTTATCTCTGCATTTCTGTTCCAAAAATGAAGCTGTCTAAATATTGCTGGCTACAAAATGAACAAAGGCTGGACATGCTGGGTCATCATGTACAATGTAGGGACGTAATGCTGATTCTTCCCATGCAAGCTCCTCAGTTTGAAATCAAAAGATCTTAGCCATGTCTCATGCCTAAAGCCCCTGGGCCAAATGGATATAGACAATGTCTTAGACTGTGCATTCAGGTGGAGAAGTTTACAAAGGGATTTAAATGAGGAGACAAGAAACAAAATTACATAAGAAGCTTAGGGGCTGTTCCTTATCTATATTGGTTATTCTTATAGGGCTGTGAGAAAACTCCATAACCAAGGCAACATTTAGAAGGAAGAGTTTCTTGGGCTCAAGGGCCCAAAAGGTTAGAGTCCATGGTGGTGGAGCAGAGGCAGCAGGCGGCAGAGCAGAAGCTAGGGAAGCAGGAGGTGAGAGAGCAAACTTGAAGTGATGAGGGTCTTCCAACTCTCAAGACCTGCCTCCAGCGGCATACCTCCTCCAGAAAGTCCACACTACCTAACCCTCCCTAAACAGTGCCACCAGCTGGGGACCTGGGGACCCAGTGTTCAAAAACCCAAAATAATGAGGGTTTTCTCATTCAAAACACCACGTCATCTGATGGGCAGCCCTGCACTCACTTTTAAGGCGCAAGTGTTTCTGGAGTCTGCCACCTGCCTACCTCAGTGTGGATTCACGGCCCCGTGTGAGTTCCACGGCAGACCCACAGCAGTCTTCTAAGACACAAGCTGATCATGTTAGAGTCAAAACGTTTCAGCAACTTGTAACTGACCTTACAACAAGCTCTGTACCTGGGCACAGAGCAACAGATCTTCCTTCACTTGACCCTGCTGCTGTTGCAGCCTCAGCTCCATGTACATAAGAGAACCCAGGCAGTGGGACTGTGGATCAAGCTTGGGGCCTCATGCATGCCAAGCACGCACTCTACCACTGAGCTACACTGCATCCCACACCCATGCTGCTTTGTCCCACCCCCAACCCCTTTTCTTACAATGGTCTTTAATCCTTTCTTATCATTTGACTATCTGCCGATTACGTTATAAAATATTTCTCTGATCCATTTTCCAACAACACAGTATGCAATCATGTTATCACCAGACCTACAACCTCTCTCCCTTGGTTTCTTGCCTGACTGCATTTCCCAAACTCTTTTGGCTTTAGATATTGTTGTAGAACTCAATCATGAAGCATGGTCAATACGAGTAGCAGCATTGAGTGCCGCCTTGAAACATGGCCCACTACCCTTTCTCCCTTTTCTGAAAAAAACCAATGCCCCACCTTTTTTTGTTTTATCAAGTAGAAGCAAAAGCTAATAATAACTTAGGGATGATAGAGCCACAAGATGCAAGGAGCCTGGTATATTGAATGACTGAATCAGATACTTTCTACCATCATTACTGATATCTTCATGAAAAGAGAAGTAAAGCACACAGAGATGCGCAAACACACCCTTCTGCTGTCTGATAGCCACGTGGTTGGGGAGGCTTTACTTCTTAGCTCAAAGTCCTAGTTCGCTGCCTGTTGTTGTAATAAAGCATTCACAAAACAGCTGAGGGAGGGAAGAGTTGATTCTATTTCACAGGTTATAGCTCATTGTTGCTAGAAGTCAGGCCAGGTACTGCCAGGCCCTGAGCTAGGCAGTGCGGTGATTATATGGAATCCTAGGATGCTTCCTGTCCTGGAGGAGCTTCTGTCCCTAGGCTTCACTGTCTCGGTCTTGGAGCCCTTGGGCATTCTGTTCCATTTTTACCTCATATAGCTCTTACCTTGTTTATTATTCACTGTTTGCTGTGGCTACTATGAGAATGGGGGTGGTAAGAGCAGGTTCTGGATGTTTGTTGTATTTCTAGTACCACGAGCTTCAGCTAAAGGAAGAGCAGTAAATATCTAATGAATGAATGATTTCCTGCAAGTGGGAGGCAGAGCAGATTACAAGTGCATGTAGAGGTCAAGAGGTCAGCCTCAAGTGTCTTCCTCTATTGATTTCAGCTTTGGGGGGGGGCAGGGTCTGTCACTGAACACCGAGCCACTGATTTGACTAGACTGGCTGACCAGTTAAGTCCTTCAGAGTCCATCTGTCTCTTTGTCTCTGCCCTGAGGTTACAGATGCACATGACTCAACCTTCTTCTTCTTCTTCTTCTTCTTCTTCTTCTTCTTCTTCTTCTTCTTCTTCTTCTTCTTCTTCTTCTTCTCCTCCTCCTCCTCCTCCTCCTCCTCCTNCTTCTTCTTCTTCTTCTTCTTCTTCTTCTTCTTCTTCTTCTCCTCCTCCTCCTCCTCCTCCTCCTCCTCCTCCTCCTCCTCCTCCTCGTCTTCCTCCGCCTCCTCTTCTTCTTCTTTTTCTGTTATATTTTGTTTTGTTTTTGAGACAATGTTTCTCTGTGCATCTCTGGCTGTCCTAGAACTTACTCTGTAGACCAGGTTGGCCTCAAACTCACAGAGATCCCTCTGCTCTGCCTCCCTGGGTGCTGAGATTAAAGGCGAGAGCTGCCACCACCTTGCTATGACCCAACTTCTAAACTCATGTCCTCATACTTGCGCATCAGCATTTTAATCTCTGAGCCTCTCCTAGCTGCCCCCTCCCCCCATAATCCCTTTGCACTCAGCAGCTTATTGGCTTATTGATTCTTTACTGCATCATACTGTGTTCTTTGTACAAGTCAACCAGGCCCTCGGGGGAATTGAGTGTTGCACTCAGTGACATCTCCTCAGTGAGGAGACGAGATATTTAACCATTTTCATCATCATCATCATCATCATCCTATTTGCCCTGAATGGGGCTGCACTCTACAGTGTTCCTCCTGCTCAGAACTGATGAGCATCTTTTAAACCAACACGGTGTTATTTGCAAATGAATTTGCTGAAGAACCAAATTGCGCAGGACCAAAGTGGTCTCTGGCAACAGCTTGGGAAAACACACACACACACACACATTTTCAAGGTACCAAGCACAGGGAATTTATCCAATTTAATTTTCAGGTAGGTCTATAAAATTAATAAGCATTCTGACTGAAAAGCATAATTAAACCAGCAGCGAATGTAAATGAGGAAAGGAAGTGGCATGCTAGGACTGGAATATCATTTTGCAACCAAATGGCCCATACCACAAAAACAAATTATTAATGCAGTCTTATTTCTTGCAAATATTCTGAGAAACAAGAGCGCGCTGGCTACTCTGCATAATCACTGGGAATGTGTGAGCTATGGGTGAACAGAAGCAGGCACAGCTGGAGCAAGCAGTGGTTTCCACAGCCTCAGAGCCAAGAGAGGATGGCCACTTTCCATATGCAGCGGACATTGTTTTGAATAAAACCAAAACCCACGCTTGGCGGTCATTCTTAGTTGTCTTCTAAGGCAGCTCTCCCACCTAACTGAATCTTGATTTTTGTTTAGGGGATAGCGGGTGTTGAAAGGTGTATCCAGTCCCGTGTCTTTAAATTATGCATATGCATGCTTTGGTCGAGGGTTGTTTGTCCAGCTATCTTCCACAGATGGTGTCTTATCTTTTTGTGTCTCCAACACCTAGCATAGGATCATGTGCTTCAGAAGAACTGCATAAATATTTATGGGATCGGTTCAAGCTTCTAAGCACAAGAGATAAAGTGATGAACAAGATGGAAGAATATCTGCCCTTGTAGTCCATACACTCCAGCTGGGAAGACTTGGCAAACAAAATTCATAAATATGAGCTTACAGAGTTGAGAAGTGCTGGAAAAGATGGGTCTAATTTAGAATGCAGAAAAAGGCATTGGCAAGGTTCCTGTGAGGAAGATACTGGTTTGCGTGTGTCCATGTGCACATGTTTGCGTGTGCATGTGTGCGTGTGCGTATGTGTGTGTGGTGCATGTACACACATGTGAATATCAGAGGACAACTTTAGAAGTGAGTTCCTTTTTTCCTGCTGAATTTGGGTCAAGGATTCTCATCATTTCTTCAGTTTATACATTCCGGGCTAACTGACTCACAAGCTTCTGGGTGATTCTTCCGTCTCTACATAGGAGTCCTGGGGTTACAGAAGTGTACCACCATGTTCATCCTTTTAACATGAATTCTGGGAACCAAACTCAAGTTTTCAGGCTTGCATAGCAAGCATGTTTACCTGCAGGACAGATGTGGTAATAGCCATCTATATATATAATCTTGCCAGCCCTGATGACATTTTTGTTGAGATCTTCAAGGGAACAACATGGGAGGAATTGTGTGTTTCCAAAAAGCTTGAGGAAAATCACTGTGATGTAGCACAGTGGGGGGAGGGAGAGGAATGAAGTAAGTGAATGGCAGGGGCCAACACTGGGGGCAGGAGCTCAGAAGACCCCAAAAAGAACTCTTTAAAATATGTAGGGGAATCTGTTAATATTGCCACTATTCAGATGTCCCCCAATTTTCCAATATAATGTATATCATACTGTGATCTCATCAAAGGTCACTCTATTACCTCAGATAAGAAGCTAGAATAAAGCAAGAGTGAGGGAGGAGGTCAGTTAGGAGTCTAAAGACTCTGTTCAATGACAAGATGGCAGCCTGGGTGAAACAATGTCCATGGTGTTAGGAGAAACAGGCAATGAGAAGGAGGCTAAGGAGTTACCCAGGAAAAGTTCTTGATGACCACTGGAAAGCAACTGGAGTGAGCAGGTTGTAAGCATTGCAGCTCCGAGGGAGAGGTATCTTGGCAATTGGGAGCCAAAGAATACCACAAAGTCACCATAAGCGTAGCAGCTTACAGCTCTGCTGCAGGGAAAGGTTTCCCCAATGCAAGTGTAACCCTCGAGCAGGTAGGATTTTCCCAGTGAATGAAGCTGATACAGCTCTGCTCAGCTAGGGGAAAGTTTCCCCAGTGAAAGTGTTACAGTTCTGCTCTGCTCAGCTGGGCTCTGGTGAAAATGTTACATTGTACAACAAACCTCAGTCAAGAGGTTTACTGGGAAAGAAGAATCCAGGAGGGTGACTGGCTCAGGTGAGAAACAGCAGCAAGCTGAAGAGGGTACCAACCTTAAAGTAGGATTTCAGGGGAGGAAGGGGAGCTCTCCAGGGTGGCTTGGGATTGGTGGATGTTTGTGATCTGATTCTGGAGCAAATTGAGGGATTGGTGGCATTTCAAGGTCAGGGACTTCAGGGATTGTTGGGATTCTGTGCTCGGGGATTGGTAGGATTTTGCAGCCTTTGAGTCTGGGGCTAGCACAGGGATTGGTGTGATTTCAAGCCCTTGCCCAAGTGGCAAGTCAGGTCATGGTGTTTCTTTCTTGGCCCAGGTCTCAGGTCTAGTCAAGGGCAGGATGTTTTCCCTTGGCCTTTTTCACTCTAGATAGGTGACTTGCTGTCTGCCAGGCAGGGCAGTCTCTCTACCTTCATCCTCTCACCTGGTTATCTTCTGCCTCCCAAGAGAGTCAAGCATCCTCTGCAAACACCTGCCAGCCTCTTTGGCTCCAGTAAACCTGCCTGTGGGGATAAGGCCAAAGGGCAGCCTTTCCCTATGGGAAAATCAATGAAACTCACCAACCCAAAGAAAGAATATTAACCCTGTATACCTTCCACCTACATGCTTGTTCCTGAAAATAGGTGCATATGGCCTCTCCCAGTAATTAAATCCCATGCTGGGAGAAAAGGCACACGGGTCCATTCTCACTCAGCCTTTGATTTGGAAGATGCCTTCAGGCCCCAGCAGCACCTGAACTATACAAAAACTCTTTATCTCTTGCTAAAGCTTGGGGTTCAGCGGCTGTGGTTTGCTCTACCCTAGATTCAGTCAAGACCTTCTGTGAGGACTCAGAGACCCAAGCCTGGCATCACTTAGAAGTGTAAGAAGCTGCTTTGTGTCCATTGGGAATGAGGGGCATGGCTGCTTTTATCCGGTATGCTAAGTGAATGCCCAGAGACTCACCAGGGCCCCTGACCTTCCATGGTGTAATTCCTTGGCGTTTGTGAAGCACATATCAGCCCTAGCCAACATCTCACCCATTTGCAGACTGAGGTCTGATTCGAGTGACTGACTCTGCTCACCTTCCTGCCCACTCCATTATTTCCTCTTTCCAGAGCAAAGAGTGAAACCTGTCACCATAAAACCATCGAGAGTCATGGTGTGGAGGGCTTGACCTCAGCTGTCTTCCACGTCTCTGCTGTGTGACCTTGGTCAGGCCACTTAACTGTCCTCAGTCTACTCCCACGGCTTCCCTGACTTGCAGCTTGTCTTTCTGTCTTCTGGTTGTTGTGGAGAGTGGACAGTGCATTTTTAAGACAGCTCCAAACCTGTCACTTGATTAGCCTCACAATGGCTGTTGAGGGTTGCCGTAACTGATGCTGGTTGCTCATCTCACGGAACTGTTTCCAGGGACATACTGCAGTGTGTTAAATAAGAGTTTGAAGGGCAACATCAGCAGCAGTGTGGCCATTGATTGTGGGTGGTAAGGGAGGGTGGCCGCCCACTGAGTATGAGTTATTGCTGTGATTAGATGTCTGTCCTCACTCACCCTTTTCCCAGTTCATATGCCAGGAAACCAAGCGCCCAAGGTAGGCCCTTGCGAAGGCCCAATCAGTGACTAGTGAAGGGGGTTAGTGTCTTTAAGCCCCAGAGTGGGTCTTGTCATTTGAAGTCACAGCAAGATGATCCCATCTAGAACCAGGAAGTAGTCCTCAGCAAACCCACATCAATTGACACATCAATTTTCTACTTCTGGCTTCCAGAACTGTGAGGAAGAAATTTCTTGTTTATAAGTCATCCCTTGACCATCCCAATATTAAAATCTGTTTTCTAATCTGGACCACCATTGGCATTCAGAAATGTCACTGTGATGGCTATTCTTGGTTGTCAACTTGACCACATCTGGAATTAACTAAAGTCCAATTAGCTGGTTATACCTGTGAGGTATTTTTTCCTTAATTAAATAATTTGAAGTGGCAGCCTGTGTAAAGGACTTGAAAGAAGAAAGCGCTCTCTCTCTCTTTCTCTCTCTCTCTCTCTCTCTCTCTCTCTCTCTCTCTCTCTCTCTCTCTCCCTACTTATCCTTGATCTTGCTGGCAAGCTCATTTCTTCACTAGCCTCAGTGCCTACATTTTTTGGATTCCAGTGTATACTGAAGACCAGCTGAGACATCTAGCCTTGTGGACTGAAAAACTGTTGCAAGATTCATGGACTTTCCTTTGGTAGAAATCCATTGTTGGACTATCTGAACTACAGCCTTTAAGTCACTTTAGTTATATGTATGCATATGTATATATGTATATGTGTTCTATTTATGTGCATATGTGTAAGTGTATGTACTTGTATGTGTGTATACACAAACATATAAGCAAGTGATGCAAATATGTGCACGTACACATAGACATATATGTACACACACACACACACACACACTATGAGTTCTGTTCCTCTAGAGAATCCTGGCAGTCGTGAACTCAGAGGAGAACGGTGAAGGACTCTTTCGTCACCCACTTTCATCAGCTTCTGGCTGAAATCAGATCTGTCTTTCATTAGGAATGAAGGAACAAGTCACAACAGTGATAGTTCAGCAATGACTGTGTCTCTGGCGGAAGTCACAGATAATTATCATGTTACAAGTGTAGATGTTTCAAAACATCACTTACCCATGTCATCATTTCAAAATCAGGAAATCCTTAGAGCCACCACTAGGTCTTTTTATTCCACATGTTAATAACAAAGTCATCTATTACCTTACACAGACATAGTATTAAATATTTTGATAGATATGTTCCAGTGCAATCAGTTTCTTTGAAGTGCAATGCATTTTTTTTCTAATAAATCACTAGATTGAGAAGGTATTCATAAACTCTGTATCC
Source organism: Alexandromys fortis (assembly GCF_014885135.2). Classification (NCBI taxonomy): domain Eukaryota; kingdom Metazoa; phylum Chordata; class Mammalia; order Rodentia; family Cricetidae; genus Alexandromys; species Alexandromys fortis. The sequence continues at coordinate 8,318,349 of NW_026067926.1, read as the reverse complement.
ACACCTGCCAAATAAGTCCTGGACACACAGACACATACACAGTCAACAGGTGCACACCAATGATTTTAGAACCCCTAGTTTAAAGGCTGAAGGAACAATAAGGAAGCAGAGGCATAGAGGAGCTAGGTCCCAGAGGAATTCCTCAGATCTGCTTCACCCTCCCTCCGCTGTCCATCCCCAGAAGCACAGTCCATCTCCTGGCCCTAGGCTCCCCAAAATGGTTTCTAAAGTGAGATAACTGAAGCCTCCTCCCTCCAGACACCCGCAGACCAGGAAAGGAACAAGTGTCCCCAAAGGTGCTGCGTCACCACAGATTCCATCTGAACTCTCCAAAGTGTCGATCGATCAAGGCAGTTCCTGGTGCGAGGCCTTCCCGTTGTCCTCACAGTTCTCTGCAGCTGGGGCATAAGCAGGTTTGGACTGAACAGAAAGTGTCCCCAGGAACATAGATAGCATACATTACAGGAGTCAGTCTGGACAAATGCAGTGTGTTTGCTTTTGCATTCAACATCCACACTGAAATTATTATGCAGGACCAGGTGTGGTGGCACACGGCTTTTGTCTCAGCACTTGGGAGGCAGAGGCAGGTAGATCTGTATGAGTTTGATGCTAGCCTGTTCTACATCGTGAGTTCCAGGCCATCCAGAACTATAGAGTGAGACTCTGAGACTCTGTCTCTAAAAAACCCAAAAGAAGAAGAATTATGATGTATGCATAAACAAATATATGCTATACATGAAAACACACACAAATATGCATGTACACACACGCAGACATATGCACATGTACACATGCATATACATATGTGTATGTATTCATACAGTGCATGCATATATTCTGGAGTACAAATGTGTATATATAAACACGTATAAATTGATACACACATGCAAATGCATAATGCATGCCCACACATAAATACACATATGTATACATATGTTTACATACATACATATACATGTGTGCTTGATCCCTTTAGAGCATGCTCTGCCTGCATTGATTCCAACTAGGAAGGAGCAGTCTCTCAAAGAGCATGCAACACCTCTCAAGGCCACACTCAGACAACAGCTTTTTTCTTTTGATGACACCAGCTTTTTCTCCCCCATCCACATTTAAGTCCCTCTTAGGGCTGGGGACCACTTAGGGAACAGAGGAGAAGCCACAGCAAGAACTGTTTTGATCAGTCCTTTCCAGGGCTTCCCTCAATCCCCATGGGTACCATTATTCCATGGCACTCCTTGAAATAGAAATACAGAAGTCTCAGCTCTGCATTTGGGGCCCTATAGCTGGAGCTGTCTATCACTCCAGCACTGCACTGGGATATGGTGAATAGTAAATACATCTTTTTGGTCATAACTCCTGTCCTGAAGCAATGATCAGATAGATGGAGAGTTCCAGAGCATAAGGCATAACCCAAAAGAAAACCAGGACTCAGAAAGCATCATCCTGGATGGGGATGTGATTCAGGTGGTAGAAACCTCACCCTGCACACGTTTGTTCAGGTAGCCACAGATGCTGTGAGTTCATACATGCAACAGCTATGTCACGTCCAGAGGGTAGCATTTCACAACACACTCTCTCATCCTCCAGTTCTTATTAATGTGTTCTTTCCACCGCCCCCTTCTGAGATGTACCCAGAGCCTGGGTGGAGTGGGTGATACAGACGACCCTAAACATAGGGCCAGGCACTTAGCAGTCACTTATTCTTAGAATCTAGATCAGTTATGAATCTCTGCATTAACCACTGTCCACTATTAAAAAATCTTCTCTAAGGCTGAAAGCAGCAACAATGGTATAAATGTAATTATTCAGAAGGCAGTTAGGCACTATGCCCATTTACCAAACAAGAGAGGTGGATTCCCCTGAGAGCCTATGACCTCCCCAGCCGTGGACTTTTTTTGTCTGGGTTCACAGTACCAGGCATGCATTTCTTCCTGTGGAGTGGGTCTCAAATCCGACCCAGATGCAGTTGGCACCTCCATGACAGCCACGCTGCCACTATTACACCAGTAGGTACATCATACCTCACAAGTGTTGCAGCATGCAGAGTCCACTCTGGGTGAGACCACTGATAGCTTCCTTTCCCACACCACACCGTCTGGCACTATGACAGCCCGCAGCAGGGAGAAACATTCCAAATATTTGACATGCGCTTTAGAGCTAAAAGCAAGTGTAGAAGATATGAAAGCCCAGCAGCTTTGGAGTCTAAAGGCTTTGTTAAACTGTCTTGTCCACAAGCGGGCAGGATTAGGTGAGAAGGAACCACGCGCTTTAACAAACGGTGAGCTGCGTTGTCATAATCCAGGAGCGAGGAAAGCCGTTCTCGGTGATTCTTTCATTCAGGAAAGACTTTCATTTCAAACGCCACGCAGGGGAATTCCCAGGAACCCCCACCGTGTTTGTCTTCCAGATGGCTGCTCACAAATACAGATGGGAACTGGGGCACCTAGAGACACATTTGCAAAAGCAAAGCTTTAAGAGCGCCGCTTTTATGCTAACGTGGTGGCTCACACTTGCAATCCTAGCACCTGGAAGCTTGAGGCAGGAGGATTGTGAGTTCAAAGCCAGACTGAGCTACAAAGCAAAACAAATGGAAACAACCCCCTTTTTTTTCTGACCAGATACCTGACAGGAGCAACTTAAGAAAGTGTTGTTTTGGCTCACAGTGTGAGGACACTGTCCAACATGGCGGTGGCAAGCCCACATGGGCCCGAGGCAGCTGGTCACATCGTATCTGTAATCGGGAAGCAGAAAGAAATGAATACTTCCACCAACTCATTTTCCCCTTTATATCCAATCCCAGACTCTGCCCAGGGGATGGTGCCATACTCATTAAGGGTTGGTTATCTCACTTCAATTAACCCAATCTAGAAACTCATGGATGTGCCTAGACTTGTCTCCTAGGTGACTCTAGATCCTGTCAATCAGTGAAAATCAGTATTAGCTGTCACTGTAGCTCTTCTAGCTCAATGCTGAAAACAAACCCCACTCGCAGCAGAGAACTGCCCAGCCCGAGTTGTTACCAGTTTCGTCTATCAGGAGTTATGTTGATGCTTTTCTGCATTTACTCTCATACATGCAAGCTCTAAGCAAATATTTGTTGAGGCCAAACTACAAGTCAAACAATCTTCACTCATAGTTAAAAAGACATATTTGAAGTCATTGCACAAATAATTACTTAACGGTTCCCGTTCAGGCTGGCAAACTGCACTCAGGGAAGGGAGAACACATAGTAGTAGGGATAACTTGTGTGGAGTGGAGCAAACTGGCCTATGAGGTTGTATTTAGGCTGGCACTGGATGACTCTAAGGAGATGAAGCCCAAGGCCTTGGTATCATAATAATTCTAAGTTGGGCAACCAGATTCTGGGGTCACCTGGTATTGCTACTTATGAAATCAGAGACGTGCACTTTTGAGAACATGGATTCTGGATCTAATTTTCTTTGGTTTATGATTGCTTTGGGTGGTTCTTCTGCCTTAGGTTTCTCATCTGTGAAATGGGGTGAAAATTGTTTCTGCCTGATTGACACCCAGAAGAGACTTAATTAAGCAATCTAATCGAGTAACAGAAAATATTCCAGTGGTCCCTGTGACATGGAGATCAGTGCTATCTGAGCTATGCTGGAGGAAGCTGGTATTCTCAGCCATAATCGGTATTGGGAGCTGGGTGTTGAGAACAAACTGCCAAAGTGGACTATTCCATGGGTTTTCGCATTTTCTAAGCAATCTCTGCTTTGTGACATGAATTTGGCCATCTTTGTTTTAAAAGGGACAGGATTTAATGTTGTAAACTGCATTTACATTCTTCCTGCAAAAATTAACAATCAGAGTGGGCTAACTGAAGACAAAGGCGTGGAGGCCATTGTTCGTGGGCACCAGTATTTTTGGACTCACCTCCACATGCTTGATTTCTGGAACCTGGCTGGGTCTGCCCTGATCTTCTCTCCAGTGAGCTTCCTTCCACAGAGAAAGAGGGAGAGGTGTTATTTTTATAACTGCTCTTTAGAGCACTCTGTCTATTTTTAGAAAAAAATTTGGATAATGAGCTTTAAGGGTAGAAGTACAATAAGACAGAGGCGGATTACCAGGGATGGGGTGAAGTAAGCAAGAGTGAAAGAGAAAATATAAAGGGACATCCAGAAGGACTAGGAAGTGACCATTAAGATCACGTGTCTAAAACTCGTGTGTGTGTGGTGTGTGTGTTGGAGGTATACATGGCTATGTGTTTGTGTATATGCACAAGTGAGTGGGTGTACAGATTTGGAGACCAGAGGTCAACCAAATGTCTTCATCAACTGATGTCTACTCTATTTTTTGAGAGAAGATCTCTCACTGAGCCCCAAACCTGCCAATTTGGACAGACTGGCTAGCCACTAAGTTTTAGGGATTCTCTTGTCTCTGTCTCCCAAGTGATGGGATCATAGACACAGACTACCATGACTGTGCAGGGATCCAAACTCAGGTATTCAAGCTTTGGGGGCAAGGTTTTTACCTACCAAGCCATCTCCTCAGCTCCCTAAACTCAGTTTTTAAGTTACGTGCTAGATAGAAGTTATAGAAGTTATCCATCATCAGAACTCTCCAGCATGACAGCTGTTGCTTATGGTGTGTTTTGTGGATATCAAACTTACAATTTAGAAGTCTCTAAAATCCACATCTGCACTGAGATTTCCAGAGTGAGGGATTAGGGAGATCAACAAGAAAGCAAACCTAGAATGAACTGTAGGCATAGAAGATTCTGGAGTCTTTAGAAGCCCAGTGGAAGGCAGCAGCTTGAGTCATTTTCGAGAAGACGTGGGATATCTGCAAGGTCCTGGGAAAAACATGGGTGGGAACAGAGTCTGAATATTTATGCTGAACATCAATCATCAGAAAAAACAAAAACACCAGACTACAAATGAGATGAATTAGGAGGAAAAGACCATGAAAAGACCCATTAAGTTTTTGGAACAAACAATAGCATTAAAATCTTAAATTTCAAAAAAAAAAAAAATGCAGAAGAGTTCTGTTAATGTATTTTAAAAGACATGTGTGTTGGAAACAGAAATAAAGAAATCGACAAAATGGCCAAAATATGGACATTGTCCTGATTTATGATTCATTTTCTCTAACAACTTCAACTTTCGCTTGCTTCTCTCAACATACTGGCCTGAGCTTTGTTTTCTCTACAGATTCAGTTAAGGCAGTATTTTAGAACACCTGATGGGTGTGTATTCTGAACTGACCACTCTAGAGTTTGGCTCTTTCTAGAAAGGGGGAGGAATAGGAAAGGTCTGCTTTGTTTAGTTCTGAATGCTCTACAGGACTCACGTCAGCCCCCACGTGACTTTGCCCTGCAGAAAGTGGTGACAAGCAGAGTTTGATTGCTAGGTCAGTGGAGCTGTGACAGATGGCTTAGCCTCTTCACAGCTCTGGTGCAGTCATCTTTGTGTTAGTCACTTGTTTGATTTCTGTGACAAAAACATTTGAAAAAAAAAGCAACATAAGGAAGGGAGGGTTTATTTTGTCTAACATTATGAGTGTACAGTCCATACTGTGGGGAAGGCATGGCGGCGGGAGTGTGAGGTGATTGGTCACAAACACAGAGCAATGAATGCTTGTCTTTCTGTTTTATACTCTGGTGCCAATCAGAGTTAGAGTGGGTCTTCCTGCCTCAATTAGACCAATCTAGAAACAACCTCACAGACATACCCGGAGATTTTCCTCCTGAGTGATTCTCACCATCACAACTTGTTTAGTAGTCATAAGGCGGTCAGAAACACGAAATGAAAACAAAACCAGTACATGTCTCTATGTCTGTTTATTCCCACTGTCTGTGACCACTGGGTTTAATAACACCTCCATAAAACACTGGCGTATTCAACAATAAAGAATAATTTTAGAGGGACTTTAAGTTGGGTTCCCATGGTCCTCCTGTCATGATACTGCATCAGCTGATCTGATAGAACCTGGTGGAAGGTCGCATTCATTCATGACAATTGCTAGGAAGATGCAGTGGTATAATCAACATGGCGCAGCTTATGGGGATCCCGTAAGAATTAACAAGATTCTGTATGCTCCAGCAATCCAGCTAGTGGGGCACAAGTTCTGGAATAAAATCAGTTGTCCACAAAGATGCCTGCATTCCTATGCTCATTGTATTCACAAAAATGTGGTGGGCATCAGAGGGCTGATATCCAAAATAAATCAAAAACTCAAGAAACTGGCCATTAAAAGAACAAATAATTCAATAAAAAATGGAGTACAGACCAAACAGAGAACTCTCAACAGAAGAATCTAAAATGGCTGAAAGACACTTAAGGAAATACTCAATATCCTTAGCCATCAAAGAAATGCAAATCAAAACAACTCTGAGATTCCATCTTACACCTGTAAGAATGGCCAAGAATCAAAAACACTGATGACAACTTATGCTGGAGAGGTTGCAGGTAAAGGGAGCACTCCGGCATTGCTGGTGGGAATGCAAGCTGGTACAGCCCCCTTTGGATGTCAGTGTGGAGATTTCTCAGAAAATTAAAAACAACCTTCCTCAAGACCCAGTAGTACCACTTTTAGGGTATATATTCAAAGAATGCTCAATTGTACCACAAGGACATGTGCTCAACTATGTTTATAGCATCATTGTTTGTCATAGCCAGAACCTGGAAACAACCTAAATGCCCCTCGACTAAAAAATGGATAAGGAAAATGCTCCTCAACCAAAGAATGGATAAGAAAAATGTGGTACATTTACATAATGGAGTACTATACAGTAGAAAAAAACGACATATTGAAATTTGTGGGCAAATGGATGGATCTAGAAAACATCATATTGAGTGAGGTTACACAGACCCAGAAAGACAAATATCATGTGTACTCACTCATAAGTGGCTTTTAGACATAAATCAAAAAAAAAAAACAGCCTACAAATCATAATCCCAGAGAACCTAGACAGCAATGAGGTCCCAAAGAGAGGCACACATAGATCTAATCTACACGGGAAGTAGAAAAAGACAAGATTTCTTGAGTACATTGGGAGCATGGGGGTCACGAAAGAGGGTTGAAGAGGAGGGGAGCAGAGAAATATGTAGAGCTCAATAAAATCAATAAAAAAGAAAACCTTGAAATAAATAAATAAGAAAAATACAAAAAAACTGTGGTGGGGAGGCAAGTGTCTGTTGATAGATGAATGGGTAAAGAAATACACACATGGTCGGGAAAAGTGCTATAATTCCGCCAGAAAAAATGAAGGACGTTCTGCTATTTGAATCAACACTGATAAAGCTTGAAAACCTTAAGCTCCTGAGATACCTCAGGGAATGAGAAATCCTATACACTTATATATAGAATTAAGGAAAACAAGCATGGGCCTGGAAAGATGGCTCCGTGTTTAAGAACATGCTGTTCTTGCTGAGCACCCAAGTTTGGCTGTGAACAGCCACATGGAGGCTTGCCATCATCTCTAACTCCAGGTCCAGGGAGCTGATGTCTGTTCTGAACTCTGGAGCCCCCTGCATGCATGTAGTTCACAGACATATGCTCAGACACACATGCATGTGCCATTAAAAAAAGAAAGGAAATCAAATTCACAGAATCTAAAAGTAGAATAGGATAAGAGTTTGAGGATTTGGTGTAGGAATATGTTGTTCATCCGTTCAGTTATAAGGCAAATAAGTTCTGGGGACCTAGTGTCTAGGATAGTTCCCATACTTAGAGTGACACTGTATTTTGAGCTGGGGAAGAATACCTTGTGTTTAAGTTAGGCAATAGATAGATAGATAGATAGATAGATAGATAGATAGATAGATAGATTAACAAATGTGAATTTGGTAGTTGTAGCCATCTGTATGTCACACACACACACACACACACACACACACACACACACACATATATACTCCTCAACCTAGATTTATACCATCTTATTTTGTTAATCATACCTCAGTAGAGTTGATAAATTAATAAATTGAATGTTTATGTATTTATTTTTATTAGTATTCTGGGAATTGAACTTAAGGACCTTATGTGTGCTAGAGAAATGTCCTACCACTGAGTTGCATCCCTAGCCCTTTTTGAATTTTGAGACAGGATCTCATTACATTGGTCAGCTGTAATATACATTAAATAAGTAGATTGCCATTGCTGCTTGAGCTCGCTGAGAAGCCAGCTCTGGGAGCAGGGTTGTCCCTTCTCCACTTCAGACCCAAGCAAGAGTCTCTAAGTCTCCATGGCCTCTTTTCTGGGATGGACTCCCACCTCTGTGTAGAGGAGAGGAGCGGCAGACAACCCAAGAGTAAGAGCGTCCTCTCCTTGAGAGCGACTGGGAGGTCAACCATTCCCAACACAGGTTATTGTTGTGTATCCTGTGGCATACATGTATCTGGAGTGAGGAAAAGAAGCCGCAGGTTCATCAGTGCGAGATCAGCATGGTAAGAAAGCTCAATCGGGACCTTAGCTGATACCACAGCTTCCCTAGTTGGGGTCTGCTGGATGCTGTATGTGCCTGATCTGATGATGTCATCTCCGTATATTGCTATTTCTTCTTTTCCACCTGGAAGCCTCACCTAAGGGGACACTCTTCTCCACCCAGGATTGTCAATCACGAACCCCAGGTGGCTGCCTCAGAAGGGCTTTCCAGAATGAGTTCTGCAGAGTGCAGAAAACTTTGATGATGTTTTACTCTATCTGTCTGCTGCTGGGTATTCATCTTTTTATTTTAGTTTGCTGTAGGTTTAATGAACTCAGCAATTCATAACCAAAAGCACCCCTACCCTAGACCATTCTCTGGACTGCACAGTACACAGGCTGGACTTGAATTCACTCTAGCCCAACTAGGCTTTCAATTCTCCTTCCTCGGCCTCCCACGTAGCTGGGATCGCAGGCCTGCACCACCGGGTTTTAAAAGCAGCTGTGTGCACAGTGGACTCTGTGCGTGCTCATTCACATACAGGCTTCACTTTCCTCCCATGCAAGATGCTGCTTGTATTCCTCATTGACTCCTGAGTCACTGTGTGGGAAGCACTGAACACGTGACCTTCCGCTGCCAGCCCTCGGTAGAGACCAAGCCCTGCTATCCTCACAGGAGGGTGGGAAGTGATCACCACAGTGAATGGTGGGGTACTGCTTTCTTCCCAGGTCTGGAAACAGCAAGAGGGATAGACATCGTGACACAGGCAAGAACTGTTCCCTGAGATCCTGCCATGTCCCAGTGACCCACAAGCTCTTCTCAACAGTTATCCTACACCTTGACTCAGTCCTGTAGAAATCAGAACTCCAAATCTGACTTTGTCCTGGAGACTCGCCTTGGATGCAGCAGAATGGCTGGTAAGAAGCAGGTCTTTGATCTCTGAGCACAGAAGCATTCTTTGTCCCCCATCCTCTATTCCCCATCACAGTGGCACCAAAAGATCCCCAGCTGATACCAAGTGTGGACTAGGGGAAGGAGAACCTCACCCAGGTGAGAATTATATTTTTCATCATTACCATCGTGGTTCTCATATTTGTTTTTTTTTTCTGTTTATTTACTGTTTTTTTTTTTTTAAATAAAGATGAGGTTTAGGGAATCTAGCCAACAACCTGCTATTTATATGAATTTATGGCCAGGCCTGCTCTCGCACCCTCAGGGATACTGCTGAGGAACCTCTGGCTTCTGTGCCTCCCCACTGAGTCTTTGGAACTGTTCCTTGTTGGAGGACTTCAGAGCACTTTAAAAGTCTCTGTGAGGAGCCAGGCAGTGGTGGCACATACCTTTAATCCCAGCACTCAGGAGGCAGAGGCAGGTGTATTTCTATGAGTTTGAGGCCAGCCTGGTCTACAAGAGCTAGTTCCAGGAAAGAATCCAAAGCTACAGAAAAACCCGCCCCCCCAAAAAAAAAGTTCCTGTAAGGTTGCACTTCCCTGCTTCCCAGACTCGTCCAGAATGGCAGATATCTCTGCTCTGTGGTTCCTTTCCTCTCCCTCTCTCCCTCCTCCTCTTGCTCTTTCATATCCCTTATTTCTCTCTCTCCTCCTCCTCTTCCTCTTTTCTCTCTCTCTCCCTTCCCCCTCCTCCCTCTTTCCCTTTCCCTCTCCTCTCCCTCTGTCCTTCCCTCTTTTCCCAACAGCTTGCCAGCCATAGTTTCTCAGCTTCAACCAGAGGACCCTTGTTCATTCCCTAGTCTGTAGCATCTCCATCCTGGGAGACTGTCCAGTGATGTGAGAGTTGATTTTATCACAGGTGACAATTTTCTTCCTTTTCATCCAAAGGCTTTAGACAGAGGATGGAGAGCGTCCTCCTTGCTCCCCTTAGCTGGTTGGCAGAATCTATCCATTCCTTTACAGTGATGAGGACAGTTCTTTGATACTCCAGGCCAAAGACTGTCATTTTCCCTGTGCCAATGGTCTCTTTTATGATCAAAAACTGATAATATTTTCTTTCGTGTCTCAAAGTGAAAACCACAGGTAATAGGAACTGCCTACTCTCAAAACTATTTTCTAAAGACAATACAATATTAAAATAAAATTATTTTAGCATATAGTCCAACATGTCAGTTTCAGGCACATCCATAAATCCATAAATAGAAGTCTTAATAAAATTATGGTATCATGAGCTTATGTATAGACTCAGTGATGATAACAATGATGGACACAGGACAAAGGATGTTGTGGGGGAGAATTCAAACAATACAGCAACACTGCCTTTAACCCTGTGGTTTCCAAATATATAAATGACTCATTAGTGATGAACCATAAAACTTTGGTTTTTGCAGTATTTAAATTTCTAGAAAATCCTGTCCATGTTAAATCTGTGAAAGTGACTTGTGTTTAAGTGTGTGTGTGTGTGTGTGTGTGTGTGTGTGTGTGTGCGGGTGCATGTGTGCATGTGTGTATTATGTATTGCATTTGAATTCCATAGGTTGACACCAAGACTTTTTCTGCCTTGGTTTCTTTCTTTGTTTGTTTGTTTGCTGCTTTGTTTTTTGAGACAGAGTGTCCTACTGCTTTGGAACTTGTGATTTTGGCTAAACCAGCTGGACAATGATTCCAGGATCTGCCTGTCTTTATCCCCAGTGCTACATTCGCAGGCAGATGCCTTCATACCCAGCTTCTCCATAGGCTCTAGGAACCAAACTCAGGTTCTCCTGATTAGCAGCAAGTCATTTTGAGGGAGTCGTAGCTTCAGGTAGGGATCTGCTGCACCCACTCTCTTACCTAATGGCACCCCCGGCTTCTGTCATCGTTGCTCACGCCTGGTCATCATGACACCACCCTGCTTTGCACTGTGCTTGGCACTTTGATCCATCTCTTTAGTATGTCATTTATCCCACGTAACCTCAGCTTGGGATATCAGAAGAAGCTGCAGCTTGTCACTCACACACACAATATCAAGGCATTGTGTTCTAGAAAGATCTTAGTCATAACCCTGTCCTGTCTCAGAACCAACCTTCTTCCCAATACAGTTATAAGCCTGGGCTCAGTCCCCACACTTGTGGGGTCTTCCCTTTCCATGGTGGGGAACTAGGAGCCACGTGGGTTAGTCAAAATATGCTGTAACCTTGAACCTCAGCAATGGTTCCTCATTGTCTTTCTCTCCCATGAAAATCTCCCCATGTTGGATAGTTATGTGACTGTTACATATTGCTACAAAGTTAGTGGTTTCAAACCATCTACAAACATAATCATAAGGTTACAATCCATAATGAGTATCACAGGGCTACTAAAGTCAAAGTATCAGCAGACCTGGTTCCCTAGAAAGGCTCCTGGACAAAGCATTTTTTCCCATAGCTACAGTTTGAGGATGCCCACCCATGTTCATGGCTATGAATCACAGCCCTGATGTGGGAGTGTCATATCAATCTGTTGATTTCATTGGCTGAGCAATAAAGAAACTGCTTGGCTGGCCCTCATAGGTTAAAGCATAGATGGGAGGAGAAAACAGAATAGGATGCTGGGTGGAAGAGGAAGTGAGGTCAGACTCTGTTCTGCTCCCGGAGAGACTCGACATCTCTGCACTCTGGAGCAGAGACACCAGGATGGACGGAGGCTAGAATCTTCCTGATGGCGCCCAGACGTGTGGCTAACTGAATCCACAAAAAGCCTGAGAAAGCTTGGGAAAGAATGGAATGAAGCATGTTTTCTTGGTAGCAGAAATTTCTCGGGTCTACTCTGCTTGCTAGAGGTAAGCAAGCACTCTCATCTAAGAGAGGCTTCCTGACTCAGCTTCAGCTGCAAAACCCTGCAGCTCATTAAGAGGTCCTGCCACGAAACACTTAAACGGTGTTGGTGAAAAGCTGAACGCATGCTTTTCGGTTTTCAGCCGTAGCAGGAAAAAAGCTGTGCTGTTTAAAAATGCCGGCTTTCTGGGCCATCCTGCCAGGGCAAACTCTGACTGAGGCAGGAGGGCCGACTACCGAGAGAGGACTTGACTGTTGTCTGTTGTAGCTCTCGCTGGCTGGCAGGGACCTTGAAACACCATTGAATTGTGGCTATAGACATGGCTACAGCCTGTATCTCCGCCATGAGGCTGGAAAGCTAAGGAATGTACTGGATCTAGCTGGCAAAGCCACGGCTTTAATCCTACTCATATTGCTCAGTAATTTAAAGGCTCGTGTGGTCAGAAAAAGAGAGATATACAGTAAAGAGATTCAAAGATAAAGAAAATGTTTAAATGATTTACAGTGTGTTAAAAATATATGCAAGCTAAAAGTTAAAAGTTCTTT
>NW_026067926.1:8196368-8304247 GCF_014885135.2 Alexandromys fortis | reverse complement strand
AGGCTAGAATCTTCCCGGTAAGCGCACCTTGGGGTGCTTACACACATCATTAGAAATGGGCTAGTCCAGGTGCGAGAATTAGCCTGTAAGGGTTAGAGTTCATGGGCCAAGCAGTTCTTAAATGAATACAGTTTGTGTGTTGTTATTTCGGGCATGAGCTAGCCAAGCGGCCGGGGTGTTGGGGACACAGCCCCGCCACTCATATTTCAACACAGCCCCTTCACTCTAATTCATCACCAATTAGGTCCCTTTATAATAATTATCTTTTTTATCTCTGTGATGTGATACCTAGCAAAAGCAACTTAAAGAAAAAGTATTTACTCTGGCTTATAGGATCAGGGTACCAGTCCATCATGGTTGGAAGACAAGGCAGATGGGGAGGCTCCATCCACACCTGCAGGAGTTAGAGGCAGTTGGAGAGGCTCCATCCACACCTACAGGAGTGAGAAGCAGCTGAGGAGGCTTCATCCACACCTGCAGGAGTGTGAGGCAGCTGAGAAGGTTTCATCCACACCTGCTGGAGTGTGAGGCAGCTGGGAAGATTCCATCCACACCTGCTAGAGTATGAGGCAGCTGTGGAGGCTCCATCCACACCTGCTGGAGCGTGAGACAGCTGAGAAGATTCTATCCACACCTGCTAGAGTGTGAGGCAGCTGGGAAGATTCCATCCACACTTGCTGGAGTGTGAGGCAGCTGGGAAGATTCCTTCACACCTGCTGTAGTGTGAGGCAGCTAGCCAGGCTCCATTCACACCTGTATAAGTTTGAAGCAGCAACTTCTCACATCTTGGCAGATGAGGAAGGAGGTTAGACTGGAATCCAGAGCACATATCACCTTTAAGCCTTACATACAGGGACCACTTTCCACTGGAGAGGCCGAGGTCCCAAAGGTTTCACAACCTCCCTAGCCAGTGCCACCTGCATGGCACCAAATGTTTAAATACATGAGCCTGTGGAGGATGTTCACACTTAAACCATGACCTTGTTCCATGGTATTTCAACTTTGGGGACTCATAAGGGACCACATAAATAGCATGGATCCTGAATTTTGTCCCCAGTAGGTATGACTATTTTGGAATATTCTAAAACTTTAGGAGGTGGAGCCTTGCTGTAGGAAGTAGGTCACTGGGAGCAAGTCCTTGGAATAGCTCCCGCCATTTTATTTGTCTCTTTTTTTTCTCTTCCCCTCTGGCTTATGAATGGCATATCATCGATTGGGGCTGTTAATTCAACCTGGATCTTGAAGTGAGAAGAAGATGCAGGGAACAGGACTGCAGCGGAGAGATGACCAGCAACATTATGAAATCAAGAGATACAACTAAATTGTTGGAAGCCACTGAAATTTTGGGGATATTTGTTAAACATTATAAGCTCCTAGAAACTGACTAATACAGAAAGTGAAAGGATCCACTGGGTAAAGAGCTGGTCATTAAACATGACTAGAACAGATCTGTGTTATAGATAGAGGTTTATTTGAAAGTTAAACTCCTCAAGATTGATCCTAGAGAATATTGCCCCTGCTCTTCCTTCTGACTCAGGAAGACTTTGTTTGCTGGATATGCTGGAGGTTCCAGGGCCAGACTCAAGGTCTTATGTATGCTATGCAGGAAGCCTAGCACTGAACTACAGGCTCAGCTCCCTGATTCAGGAGTCTGAATAAGCTCAGGCTAGAAGACACTGAGTTTCCCAGTTCACTTACACGCAGTCAGAGCTTTATTGTTTAAAGACTCAACCTTCGGCCTGATTCCTGGTCTTAGCAACTTTTATAACATTTCATGGATGTGAGTGAGCCCTCTTCTCCAATGACAACAGCAAGAAACTCCGAAAATCCTGAAGCTTCCTGTGAGTCTGTGGATCTGAACATGTATAGCTTCATACAGCTTCATCTAATCATGAAGCCAATCTACTTCCCACTTTACAGCTGAGCAAAATGAGGCTTAAAGACATCAAGCCATTGTCCCCGACTGCACAGCTCGTGGGAAGAGAAGGGACATGGGAAAAGACATTTGTCTGTCTTTTTCTGACCTTAGTTGCTACCACAAACACGGTTTAAGTGAAAGATAAAGCAAAATAAGATTAAAACAGCAGACACGGAAAACAACTCAGTTGGTAGAGTACTTGTTTAGCATGCAGGAAGCCCTGGATTGAGCCTTAGCTCTGCCTAAAGCTGTGTGGTGGTCCTTGTCCTTAATCCCAGCACTCAAGAGGTGAAGGCAGGAGGATCAGGAGGTCAAGTCTGCCTTTGTTACACAGTGAATTCCAGGCTAGCCTAGGCTACTTAAAACCTTTTCTTAAAAAAAGAAACCAATGAAAAGATGTGGGGATAGCACCTGTATTTCACCTATATTTGCCCCGTGGAACTCCCATGTGACAATATGACGGAAAAACAAAAATTAAGAGGGAGACACCATCTGGAGACCACACAGAGGAAACCTAAAGAGCCAATATGGAGGATAGGTCCCCTGTTTCTAAACCACTGCCCTGCACGATACTGGGGAAAAAAGTGGTGGGAATGGAGAATGAGACGTCTCCACGTCTATTTTAGGAGGTTTCTCCTTTCTTTCAAAGTGATAAAAGCAACAGCTTTTGTTTAAGCCCCTAAACAAGCTGTTTACTCTCCTCCCTCATGTAAGGCAAAGCTGAGAGAGTGTGGTGGCGCTCTGCGCATGGGAACGCTGTCTCAGCCTGTGCCATTAGGGATGCTACGGAGGTAGTTCATTAATTGCTGCTGACATATGTTTGTGCTGATGGTGAGCGCGCACTCTGCATCTGAACTCTCATCTGCCTGGAGAACATCTCACATGCAAATCAATCTCCTAACTTGAAGCTAAGGAAAGATCGAAAAAACAAAGGAGTCCAGAATAGTTCAGTTTGCCAAATCCCGGGTTAGCTTAGCTCCATCTTCCTAACATGGTAGACTGGGCTCTTTCAGCTATGTCTGGAGATAACTTATTTATCACAACCAGCCTGTGTGAAGGGGGTTCCTGCTGGTACTGGGTGGCTCAAGTCCAGGGACGTTACCACAGTTCACAAGACCCTCCTCCAGCAGCAAGGGATCCAGCCCCAGTAATCTGTAATGCTAAGACTGGGAAACATGCTTCTAGTTTGATTGCCCTGTAGAGCAGGATAGGGACTTACTCAAGGTCACACAGCATCTAAGTGAGAGAATGAGATGGCAGGAGGTCTGCACTGCCAGGAGCACAGGTGATGGAGTTTGAAGGTCCGACTCCAAGTCTTGGATTTAATCCTTGCCAACTGATGAGTCCTAGGCTCTCTTAGCTCTGTGCGCATCACAGTGATCATTTACAAAGCAGGGATAGATAAAGCTATCACCATGGCTGGCCTGGGACTGGCTTCTGTGTAGACCAGGCTGGCCTCAAACCCATAGAGATCCACCTGCTTCTGCCTCCTGTATGCTGGGATTAAAGGCGTGCGCCACCATGCCTCACTCTCCTTCAACAAACCCCTGAAGATGACCCAACAGCATGAAAAACAAACAAACAAACAAAAAGCAATTCACCACGTAGTGTTACGCAGTTCCTTTTCCATTACGTTGAAGTCTGTATTTTCTTATCAGTGGGACTGAGGGGAAACTAAAGCACGTCATTAATTATAGTGATTACTGTTACAAAGCAGGCATTTTCATTTCCATTGGAACAGTCTCTGGTTTGCAGCAGGCAAGTTCCGTATCAGCAAGGACGGCTTCAGTCTCGTGAATTGTGGTTCAGTTACCATGACGTCTGGCAAAGGGTCAGATGGAGCCTCTCTCCTCCTCTATCTCTTAGCTTCAACACCAGCTTCACCTTTATAAACAGACAGAAGGTGTAGTGAGTTGATGGATGACCTCTGTGCTCTGAAGACATCCAAGTCTGAAGCCACAGATCCAGGGCCTGGGACTTTGTATGTGAATAGGGACGCTATGGATGGGAGTAAGCTAATGTTCTTAGAAGAGGAGGATTGTCTTTGGGTACCAGGGTGGCTTTTGTATTGCCCTGACGAATACTGAAGAAAAGCAATACAAGGAAGAAAGATTTATTTAAGGCCAGGCTTTCCAAAGGCTCAATACACATTTGCTTGAGTAAAACATCATGGCAGCAGGAGCAGGCCATGCATATGGAGAGGGTGTTCTCTCCTCATTTTTGATGGGAAAAAGGGAAAGAGAACTCTAGGATTTCTGCTTGAATGTAGGTTTCATTATATCATCTTCTGTACCATTGACTAAAACAAGCCACATGACGTGAATGAGACAGAGATGTACGCTCCCCCCTTGGAAGTCACCTAAGCTCAGCTTCAGTGTCAGAGAGTCCATCACCCTCTTACAAGAAACACCGGTGAGTTTTGGGGAGCCTTCCTCCAATGGGGTGGGATTATACAACATGGACTCCTAAGCTTCTTATCTTTCTGAACTAATCTAAACGTTTCAAGGACAGAGATCAAGTTCAAGACTTCTTATTCATGCCTGGGAATCCAAAGCTCAGAGTTCCTCTTAGTGGTCTCTGTCTGAACTCTAGCTGTAGATAATGCTCCAAATACATTTCATCAGAGCAGGGATCCATGTTGGACAGCAGTAGCCCATGGTGAACAAGTCATTGCAGGGATCTCTGGGGCTTTTAGACATTTTCAGCCACAATTCCCACTTAGGGCTGCTGTGTCTGTGATAAAGTACCCTTGATGGATGCTGAAAAGATACAGAAGGGGGCAGTGGGCACCCTGCAGGGTGGGCTCTTTGAGTATAGAGAAACCCTGTCAGCAGGTGAGGGGAAGAACGGGGCAGCTAACAGAAGTGCTAGAGAGAAGCAGTCTTCCCTGTGGACTGAGTTCACGCTCACATCTCTAATAGGTCTAAACCTAAACACCTGCCTCATGCAAGCTTCAAGTCAGCCAATCATGGCCTTGTTTTCTAAGCACGTTCCTGATCTTCATACTATGCAGCCTCCCCGTGGCCACTTGGAAGGAAGTTCCTGACTCACTCATTATCTCTTCTACTTCTACTGATGACCCTCTCCTGCTTGTTCACCAGAATGCCCCTCCTTGTTCTTCTGATTGCCCACTTCCTCCCCATGGCTTCATGTTGGAAAGCCTTCCTACTCCAGATGTCCCCTCTTGGGCATCCACATGAGTCCCCTGGTACTCTTGAAACAGCAGCAGGAATGGCCATATACCCAGGGCTCACATCATGTCTGCACGCTGAAAGAAGACACCGTCACCTTCTTCTCCAATAACAATCCACACTGAGCTTTGTCATTTTCACTTATCAGAGCTAGTCCTGGGGACAGAAAAACATACAGTGGCAGTCCTGGGGCTGGAAGGATGACTGAGAGGGTAAGAACATTGCTGTGTGAGCATGAGGCCCCAAGTTAGTTCTAGAACACATTGAAAAGAGCTGGGCACCATCATACACAGGCCTCTAAACCAAGCCCTATGGGGCCATAGACAGGAGGGCTTGTTGACCGTCAGCCAGTTCCAAACTCAATTAGAGACCTGTATCAAGGAATTAAGACAGAAAATGTAAAACAGTACATTTGGTTTCCTACGCTGGCCTCTACAGAGAGGTGTACAAACACACACACACACACACATACACACATACACAGAGAGAGAGAGAGAGAGAGAGAGAGAGAGAGAGAGAGAGAGAAACACACACACACCATGTAAGCTAACTGTAGACAGAGCTGGCACTGGACTGAGTCTTGCCTGACCCCTGTGCTCAAGCCTCCTTGCTTTATACTGTGGCCTTCAACCTCACACAAATGAAGCAACCCAGAGGAAGAGCAGGTACTCAGGGCAGTGATTCCTTCACTGCTGGTTCCCACTCCCTGCTCTTCTGCACACTGGTTCACTCAACAGACTGCATGCAGAAGGGAGCAGGAGACACTTATTTCTCCCTGGACAATAAATCACGGGTGTTCTATCTGTCACTGGCTCGATTTTCCAAAGATTTGTTTTCGTCGGTTTAATGAATTATTGGATCACCTGGAAATTGCTCAAAATTAACCTGTGGCTGACATTAATGGATACGCAACACAAGTGTCGGGATCTCGCTCACCAGTCCAATCCATCCTTCCGCGAGGTGGCCAGCTGCCTGGCACCAGGTGACTCGTTTATTGTGATGTCCCATATGCCTGCTTCTGAGGCCGTGGGTACAGGATCAGCCTGTCAGGAACAGCCCCCTCGAGCCTCCTCAACCAAGCACATAAGACTGCTTGTGTCTCATTGGTATCGATTATGTGTGTCTTTCTCTTTCTCCCTCATTCCACACTTAATGTGTTTACACTATTTGGGTCACAATTCACACACCACACTGATGATGCACTTAGCATAGTTGTTGGCTTACCCCGTCCTTCTCAGTGTCCTGACAGGAGTGTGAAGGATGCTGGCCACTCATGTTTACATAGCAGCATCCTACCTGTTGGAAGTTACATGCTTTGTGATTGCTTTCCAACCACTTAATTCTCTATTTTCAATTTCTGAAGTGTTCGTCGGTTGACTCTAAACAAGGGATTGATATGCCTCTTTTTTCTTTTTCCCACTTTTACATTTTTTTAATTAAAATAAAATTACATTAGTTTTCCTCTCTCTTTTTCTCCCTCCCATCCCTCCCATACCTTCCCTACTTCCTTTCAAGTTCATGGCCTCTTTTTCTTCGTTATATTATTGTTGCATATCTATATGCAATCTGCTGTGTCTGTTCAGTTTTGTTTGTATATGATTTCAGGGATGACCATTTTGTATTGCAGAACAAATGAGGGAACCCATCCCTAGGAAGACTGATCCTCTATCTCTCAGTCATCATCAGTTGCCTGCAGGTCTTTGTTTAGTGACAGTACCTATGAGATTCCCCCTTTCATGTCTGTTAGAGTTGCCACTGTTTAGGTCTTGTTTAGGCAGCCATACTATTGTGGTATCATGGTCAATGTCATGCTATAGATAGTTTAGGCTTGGAGGATCCCCCATTTCTGTCACAAGGATTTAACATTATCGCCGAAGTGTGAAAGCAGTCATGTTAGAAGTGGGCCTATTGCATTCCAATAAAACTTTTTTCTATGCAGCCCACTGGATCTGGTCCACAGTGATAGTCAGTTAACTATGTGCTATCAACCTCATAGGGAATCCTCAGACATGTTTGGTCAACACTCACAAAAACAACTGCAGAAAGTCCAGGGTGGTAAATATAACATTTATCCCATACTCTGGTAACCAGGAATGCCACAGGTTTCATTTCTGGGCTCACTTTTTGTATCATGAATAATGGAATCAACCCACCCCATCATCATTTTCCCCACTGACAAGCTGTGCAACCTTGGACCAGACCTCTCCACACTGCAGCCTTCTCTTCCAGCAAGGATGACAGGAGAGAGAAATTCTGAGAGCCGTTTCAAATATCAGAGGAAATACCACCAGTGTCATCAGATGAAGTCACACACACTGAACATATGACAGAAAGTTGTTTGCTTCTGTTTAAATAATGTGACTTTCTCCCCCATGTGTAGTGTTTATAATCCAGAGAGACTGTCAAGTTATCAAAGACAGTAGGTGCTCTTGATTTGAGGGGTACATGGTAAAGAGGAATTGAAGCAATTGGTAAGAAGGGAAACTTTGGGGGAGGAGTATTTAAATAAGTTTTTGATGTGAGCTGCCATTACAATATCTATTCTTTTCAGTCAATTAGACAATTAGCTGTAGGCAAAGACTGCTCTTTCATTTCCCAGCTGCCCAGACCCAAATAGTCACACAAAAACTATATTACTTACAACACTGTTTGATCAATGACTAAGGCATATTTCTAGCTAACTCTTATATCTTAAATTAACCCATTTCTATTAATCTGTGTATTGCCACAATGTTGTGACCTACTGATAAGGTTCCCATGGGTGTCCTTCTCCTTTGGCAGCTACACAGCATCTCTTTGACTCCACCTCTCTCTCTCTCTCTCTCTCTCTCTCTCTCTCTCTCTCTCTCTCTCTCTCTCTCTCTCACACACACACACACACANTATGTCTTCCAACCTGGTTATATTCTGCTCTACCATAGGCCAAAGCAGCTTTATTCATTAACCAACAAAAGAAACACATATACAGAAGGATATCCCACATCAACTAGCACTATGTATTTTCTTCATGGAGGTAATGTGCTAATGAGTTGATTTACATTTTACATGAGCCATGAGTTGAGAAATTGGACCCCGTTGCCAGGTACTTTCCAGGGGTTTGGCAAGTGCTGAATGGGCTCCATTCTCCTTTTGCCTTAATAATTTCATCTTTCAAAAAAAAAAAAAGTGATGATTCAGAGTTAGGCCCGAAATCAGAACATCTCAAGGACTGGATGTTTGTTGAAAGAAAAGAGCAATTCAAATGAGGTTTGCCTGGTAGAGATTCCTCAAGGATATACAAGAATGGCTGCAATTAGCATACTCATTCTTAATATATAAATGGATCCTCCTGAAGTGCTGAAGTGTGCTTAAAAGCAATTTGATTACGCGTCTTCATCAATTCAGGATTCTCTTTGCAGCCCTTTCTCTGTACTGTTCACACTATCCAGGAGGAAGTTTTCCCCAGAGCAGAGGGAGCTAGAGACTAGCCCTGGTCTGAATGATCACAAATTACGAATGGATAGCTCTCCTAGTTCTCCCTGAGAGAAAGAACTCGACTCAAAGTCCCAGACCTTGTCTCATGTGATAGGGCATATTATGAATAAATTCCTGCATCTTTCTGTGTTCCAGAGCCCCAAACAAATGAGAAAGCAACTTATGCTTATGGATTGGAGGACTTCATGTTGTTAAAACAGCAACAGCAATGCCCTGAATGCCATCCTCAGCTCTCCCCAGCTATTAACACTTAATTTGAATTCAAGATGCTGAGTGATGGGGACTCTAAAAAGCTATGGCTCTTGTTCTCTGTCCTTTAATCATGAACACTCATGAGTGTATATGAACACATACACACATTTACCTTTTTATTTAATTTGTTTTGATAGGTGCTTTTGGTGTCTTATCTAAGAATCATAATCAAAAGTCAAATGCAAGTCCATGACAATTTACCCTTAGGTTTCTCCCAAGAGCAGCTGTATTGATTTATAGCATGTGTGCCTCTGTGTGTGTGTGTGTGTGTGTGTGTGTGTGTGTGTGTGTGTGTGTGTGTGTGAGGGGGGCAGGGGAATATATGACATAGCACATTGTGGAGGGAAGAGGAGGGTACCCCCACCTTGTTCTGAGACAGAATCTCTTGTTCGATTCTGCATACATCAGACCAGGGGGCCCGCTGACTTCTGCAGATACTCCTGCCTCTGCCTCCCGTCTCATGGCAGAAGTGCTGAGATTACAGGTACCTACTAGCACAGCAAGCTTTATGTGGGTTCTGGGGTCTGAATGTAGATCCTCACAGTAAATGCTTCTCTCTCTTCACCATCTCCCTGGGCCCTAATTTTGGCCATTATTATATTTCGAAGTTATTTTATACAGTGGAGGGGGGTCTGACTACAGTCATTTGCATGTGTAATTCCAACCGTCCCAGCTGAGTCTACTTTTCTTCCATTGAGTGGATCTGACTCCTCTGTCCAAGGTCACTTGGCCTTAGATGTATTTCTACACTGTCTGTCCATCCCATAGGTCCACATGTCTGTTTTCATGCCTGTGTCACAGTTTGGGTTCCCATAGATTGTAGGAAGTTTTGAAACAAAAAGTGTGAATTCTCTGAATTTTTTTCTCTTTTTACAAGACCATTTTAGGTATCTAGGATTCCAACGGTTCCATATAAATTGAGGAAATTTATTTATTTCAGTCTATCTATCTATCTATCTATCTATCTATCTATCTACCTACCTACCTATTTATAAAAGAGGAGATTGAAATTTTAATAGTGATTACATTTAATCCAAGCTTGGATTTTAGCAAATTAACATCAATCTTGTGTTTTCTAAGGCGTGGGATACAGGATATCTCACCATTCACTTAAGCTGGCTGCCCTAGTAGTGCAGTTGGTTAGCGCATGGTACTCACTGGACAGTGCAAGTACACTGGTTTTCTTTGATTGAACCATCCTTGAATTCCTGGGATAATGCCCTATTATCATGGTAAATCATCATTTTAATATTGTCAAGGGATTCATTAGCTGTAAAATAAAGGATAACTATGCTATAATCCACAGACCCAGAGAGACTAGGTAACAAGGAGAGTTTATGGGGAGGGGCTCACCCAGATCTCCCTGGGAAGGGGAGATAAAAGAGATTTTGTGAGCAGACTGAGGGCAGGTGGGGAAAGGAATATGAGAGATCAGATGGGGATCACTGATGGGGAGAGTGCTGAGGGGATTGCTAGGGGGTAACATTTCCTGCAGGCTTCCTAGGTGGATGACTATAATATTAGGCAGAAGAGGAATCTCTTAGGACTCTATGGGGAGGACCCCAGCTTAGACTTCTAGCAATAGTGAATAAGTAGTCTGAACTGGTCGTCTCGTGTGCCCAGATTGGTGCCTAGACTAATTATCATCAGAGAGGCATCATCCAGAAACTGATGGAGGCAGATGCAAAGACCCACAGCCAAACATGAGGCAGAGATCAGAAATCCTGTAGAGGAGGAAAAGAAAAGGAGGAGGAAGGAAAAGGAGTGTAGGAGTCAGAGGGGTCAAGGACATGGGAAGGCTCACACAATCAACTAACCTGGGCTCATAGGGACTCGTAGAAACTGAACCTACAACCAGAGAGTTTGCATGGGACTGACTTGGGCACTCTGCAGATATGTTACAGTAATGTAGTCCTAACAGTGGGAACAGGGGTCTTCAACTCTCTGACTAGCTTTTGGCATCCTACTTCTCATACTAGGTTGCCGTGTCCAGGCTTAATACATGGGAAGAAGCTTAGCCTTACTGCAACTTGATATGCCATGTTTTCTTTATATTTATAGGAGACCTGCCTTTTCCTGGGTGGAGATGGAAGAGGAGGGGATTGAAGGGCAGAAGGGGGGAATAGGGAAGAAGGACTGAGAGGGGAGAATAAGGGGGAGTCTGCAACCAGGATGTAAAATATTTAGAAGGTTTAAAAAACAAGCAATAAAAATAATAAATAAAATACTTCATTGAACATTTAAAAAAATATTTCAAGGAATTCAATTTGCCAGTGTTTGTTGATATAAAACCATGAAGTTGGCCCTTTCAAGAGTCCATCCTATTGATATTGCAATATACAACAGTAGGCAGCCCCTACTCTCCTGCCTACACACAGCATATACTGCAATGTCAGTCTGGTTCCCAGCACCCACATCAGGCACCTCACAACAACTTGTAAGTAACTCCAGGTCCTGCAGTATCTGGTGCCTTTGATCTCTGGGAGAATATACAAAACACATAAACAGGATTTTAAAAAATTGCTTAAAATATTTCTTTAGATGAATAAATAGTATTTATATGTCTTTAACTGTGTATATATATGTATGTACGTGCATGCATATATGCGTGTATATGTGTGTATGTGTTTGGGGGGGGCTATTGTTTGAACATGAAATGTTGCCCAGAGGCTTCAGCCTTTGATCATTAGGTCTCCTTCCAGACACTGTTTTGAAAGGTTCTGGAACCTTTGGGAGGTAGAGCCTTGACAAGGAGATGGGCAACTGGAGTGTGGACCTTCAGGTTGTGTAGCCTGACCCCATTTTGTCTTCCTTCTCTGAAGATGCAATATGAACAGCTGCCCCATGCTCTATCCCCATCCTCCACCGCAGTCATAGATTTCAGCTTATGCTCTGAGCCCGAATCAGACCCTCCTCTACGAAGCTGCATGTGGTCACTGCAATGAGGAAAGCACCTGATGCAGCATGCCTGCACAGCCAAGGGATGCTGCAGAGTAGCTCAGCCTGCCCTTTGCTGCCTGCAACTTTCGCTTCCCTCACACACCAGCTGTGTGAACACAGACAACAGCTCAGCTTCACGGAGCTCCAGTTTGATCATATGGATAATTTAATCTTACTCATAGGTGCTAGAAAAGAATGGATGGAATGCCCTATGAAAAAGTCTTAGCACAATGCCTAGCACAAAGTAGAAAGTCTAGAATAAAGAGAGGAAAGCACCATTGGCATTGTTTTGGTTTGGTAAATTGCAAACGTGCTTACTCCATGCATTTCCCCAGGGAGTTAGCTTTTTTCCAGAAAAAAGTAATACTATTCAGTGGGGGTTGTAGTCACAACCATCCAGCCACATGTATGGTGAAAGCAGTTTCATCAGCTATCCAGATGTGCGAATACTGAAAGCACTGATGTTTCAAACAGATGTGGACACAGCATCTCAGGCTTCCACAATGGCCTGTAGCTCCCTGGTTTATCCCTGATGGTTTTGCCTCTCACCCAACTCTAAGGGTCTCTCAACTGAGCTGAGCATGAAGTACCTCCTGAAATCGCTAGGTGGCATGAGACCATCCTCTGGAAGAGAGCTTGGCTAAATGGTGGCCTTTAACTACAGGCTGTAGTAATTTAAAATAAGGTCAAGTGTCTACGTCACAGCCTAATGTCATGGCTGGATAACATCCAGAAAGAAGAACATCCAGTGCACTGCCTCCTGATTTATCTATTTTACTCAGGAAGTGGAGCTGCATGGAGCAGGTGCTGTGCTGTATTCCAGAGCAGGAAGGACCCAAGTTCAAGGCTAGCCTGGGAAGAAGGGAAGAAGGAAGGGATGGAGGGATAGAAGAAAGGGAAGTGAGGACAAAGGAAAGAATGATAGAAGGAAAGGAAGAGAGGGGGCTGGAGGAGGAGAGAGAGAGAGAAGGAATAGGAGCTGGAGAGGTAGCTCAGAAGTTAAAAATGCTTGCAAGAGCTGGGGTACAGCTCCCAGCATCCTCATGAGATAGCTGTAGTGATATTTTGTTTGTGTTTTAACCAATAAAGATTGCCTGAAGAGCAGAGTGCAGAGCTAAGCCACTAGAGAGTAGGCAGTGGTGGCACACACCTTTAATCCCAGTAGCTACACTAGCTTGCCATAGAGACTAGGCGGTAGTGGTACACACCTTTAATTTCAGTCCTAGAAAGGGATATACAATGGGAGGATACAGCTCACAGACACAGTCTCATTCTGAGATTCCTGAAGGCAGGATCACCAATTTTGGACTAAAGTTGAGGTAAGATCCATTGGCTTTGCTTTTCCGGTCTTCAGGTTGAACCCCAATTTC
Source organism: Alexandromys fortis (assembly GCF_014885135.2). NCBI lineage: Eukaryota > Metazoa > Chordata > Mammalia > Rodentia > Cricetidae > Alexandromys > Alexandromys fortis. The sequence continues at coordinate 8,291,102 of NW_026067926.1, read as the reverse complement.
TGTCTATGGGGTTTTGTTAGTGGTGCGTCAGGCCAGCTCCTCTTGGAACTTTCCACCAATGACTTTTAGCTATAAAATGGTGGATATAATTCTCCTTCTCTCTGTGCCTCCGTTTCTTCATCAGTAACAGGGTGTAACAAATCTATCCTAACCCCAGGAGAGAGAGAATGCGGTCATGTGCAGCACTCTGAGAGAGTGGCTTGCATAAGGCAGGCATCACGGACAATAGTGTCATTGGTGTTGCTAGTGTGTCCTGGAATCCAGAACAAGCATGTTCTTCAAAGAGCAGCTTGAGACACAGCTGAGGTGGCATAGGCCAAGGGTCTGGAACAGTGCTTGAGGAAGAGAAAACACCCCATGGAGGCTGGCTGTCAGAATATTGAGTTCACAGTGCAGTCGTTCGTTTCTAAAAATATACAACAAAGTCTGAGGGTGTCAGTCAGGGGGGACTGTTTCCACCACATGCACAGTCCTGGCTTTGATCCTCAAACACAACTAAAAGTACTGAGCAAATAACTGAGTAAATGGATAAATCATATGTGGAGAGCTGAGGGAATGGTCAGGGGCCTCCTCTTTCTTCCTTGCAAGTCACAGAGGACCTTAACAACAGCGTTCAGCTGAGCAGTAGAATGGGCACTGCTGGTGGATTGAGAGGCCTCCAGAGCCCAAAGGATAGTTTCTTTTAGGTGTGTGCCCATGTGCCTGCACCTGCTCTAACAACACTGTGACCTTCATTCACAGCAAGATCCCAGGAATCCAGCCTTTATTGCACCCCAGACCTCTCTGAAGTTGGGAATCCCACAATTCACCATTGGAGACTGGTAGAAGCGGTGCCTATCCTGTCATCTAGCCACTTAATCAACAGCACACTCTGATCTATCCACACACTGACATACACAGAGACTGTGCACACAGACATGCATAGTCAAATGTGTGTATGTGTGCATATGTGTGCCATGCATGTAGTTGTGCAAGTGTGTGTGTGTGTGTGTGTGTGTGTGTATGGAGTCCAGAGGTTGATGCTGGATTTCCTCCTCAGTCACTCACTGAAGTTGATGTGCACCAACTGGCTGGACTGGGGTGGCCTCTGTGAGCCTCAAGCATCGTCCAGTCTCCACCCCCCCCCCCAAGTGCAGGGATCAAGGGTGTGCTGCTACACCAGGCTTTTTACATGTGGCCTTGACATTAAATGCAGGTCCTTGTGTTCCCTTTACAGGCACTTCACTGGCTCAGCCATCTCCCCAGCTCCACCACTGAAACATGAGGCGCTGCTTGTTGGGATTTCTGTCCCACCCAGTCACTCAACTGTTTAGTCCCAGAGAAAATCACACAGAGAGTCTATGTTAGATATAAACTTATTGGCCCATTAGCTCAGGCTTCATATTAGCTCTTATAACTATATTAACACTAATTAATTATAACACTATATTAATTATAACTATATTATCTATGTTAGCCATATGACTCAGTACCTTTTTCAGCAGGACAGGTCACATCCTGCTTCTCCGTGTCTGGACAGGAATGCGGGAAGATCTTCCTTCTTCCCAGAATACTCCTGTTCTCATTGCCCTGCCTCTACTTCCTGTTTGGTTTTCCCGCCTATACTTCCTGCTTAGCTACTGGCCAATCAGCATTTATTTAAAACACGATTGACAGAATGCAGACAATTCTCCCATACCACACCACACTCTCTTCTTAAAGTGTTGTGTTTAAGGACATGAAATGGACTACAACCATTACAAAACCTCTGAGGCTCCATGTACATTATTTGAAACAACCTTAGATGGGAAGCCACAACAGCCCTCTTGTGAGCTTTTCTTATTTTCCCAATCAGTTGTTGAAGTTCAGCTGAAGCTGATGAATGTATCTTTCCCACACTCATCACAGAGCCTTGAGTGACATCACTGGACCTTCCTTGAGTCAATGAACCCCACCCTTGCTATTCTTACTCCCTTGAGAGGCTAGGGGAATTTTCCAGAATATGTTGTTTGTTTCAGGAGAGCAGATGTTCCATTCTGCCTGACATCACAGTAAGTTGATTCAGAAAGCTCCGTTTATTATCTTGTTTAAATTATGGAATTGAGCCTGACAGTGGTAGTGAACACCTTTAATCCCAGCACTCAGGAGGCAGAGGCAGGCGAATCTCTGTGAGTTCAAGGCCAGCCTAATCTACCCAACAAGTTCTAGATCTGGCTTCATAGCTGCTTAGAAACCCTACCTTGAAAAACCAAAACCAAACAAACAAATAAAATGCTATAAAGAAAAACACTTTATGTTGAAGGGAGGCCCATCTACCTGACAAGAGTGGTACCAACCACTAACTCATTTTCTTGATTCCACAATTCAAATCAAGTACATTGGTTTACATGGCTAATGGGAAAGAACACAATTTTTGGCTTAATGAGAACCACTCCTCCCTATTCCTGAGAAAGTCTCACTTCATGCCTGGATGGATGTTTTACAAACGGATTTAAAGGAATGCCATGTTTCCAGGCAGTAAAGGGTGGGGGAGAATATTTCCCCAATAGTTTCAAGTTAAATCCTGTGCACAGGTTTGCAGACATGTGTGTTTTCCTGGAGGTACAACACTGAGATAAATAGCCCTACATCTAACAGCCGAAGCCCATCCGAAATCGTTTCCAGCAAGAAGGCGGCAGAAGAGGCAGAGAAAGAGAAAGATGGCTGCAGACAGTGTCTCCCCCAGTCAGCTTGAAACAATTGTCTCCAGATTTCTCTTCCTCTGTCAGATCAGTGCTGATGGCTTTGCACACTCAGAAAAGCTACCGTCCAAATGTGAAACTCCAGCTTCAGCTGCCAAAGACTGGAGACGCCTGTAGAATGTTCCCGCCTTAATTCCTCCTCATCTGTGGTTGCCTGTTATTTCTCAAAATGGAGTCCTCTGCACCAATGTGAGCAATTTCCCTTAGAAAAATCCCTCAAATAAATGATTACTTTCATTCATGATTCACTATTTCACAATATATCATAAAGCCAGGAGGTGGTGGCGCATGCCTTTAATCCCAGCACTTGGGAGGCAGAGGTAGGTGGATCTCTGTGAGTTCAAGACCAGCCTGGTCTACAAGAGCTAGTTTCAGGACAGGCTCCAAAGCTACAGAGAAACCCTGTCTTGAAAAACCAATAAAACAAAACAAAAAAAACCCACAATATATCATAAAATCGTGAATTTATTTTAGCATTTGATCCATGTACAGATTGCGTTCTGGTCATAATGCCCTCCCAGCATCCTTTTTTGTCTCCCTCCCCCACTCCCTCTTTCTTCTTTCCCAATAGTCTTCCTCCCACTGTCATGTACTGGTATGCTTTCCTGTTCGTGTTTTATGATTATTAAACTCATGCTCTCTGTATGAGAGAAAACATACAATTTTTGTCTTCCTTTCTTCCCTTAGTACAAATTTTACCCAGTTTCATAATTTCCCTCAATAGGATGACTACAGTTCTACCATGGGGTGTGTGTACACACACACAAGGTACTCCTGCTGTGGAAGGAAGGAGTGTCTGTAGAAATAACAGATGTACTGTGTGGTTTTATGTCAACTTGATATATGCTAGAGTCATCAGAGAGGAGGGAGTCTCAATGGAGAAAATGCTTCCATAAGATCCAGAAGAAAGACATTTGCTCAATTAGTGATCAATGTGGGAGAGCCCAGCCTATTACTAGTGGGGCCATCTCTGGGCTGCTGGGTCTGGATTCTGTAAGAGAGCAGGCTGAGCAAGCCATGAGGAGCAAGCCAGCAAGCAGCATTCCTCCATGGTTTCTGCATCAGCTCCTGCCTCATGGTTCTTTCTTTGTTTGTTCCTGTCCTGACTTCCTTTGATGAACTGTGATGTGGAAGCATACACTGAACAAACCCTTTCCTCCCCAAGTTGCTCTCATCACGGTGTTTCATCACAGCAACAGAAACCCTAAGACAACATGCAGCTACATACAAGGAAAAATGAAGGGAACGTTCTACACTCATCTTCACTCTTTGATCCTTGAAGCTGGGATCAGTGTTTGAGGGACAGCTTTTCTGAGAATGTAAAATTAGAAACAGATATACACATTTTCTTTCTTTCTTTATGGGCACTTAAGCTGACTCCACCATGGGCTACTGTGGATAGAGTTACAATAACACAACATGCAGCCATCTCTAGCGTGGAACATTGATTCCTTTGGGTATAATATACCCAGGATTCCAGGAGTGACGTGGCTGGATCATGTTCTATTTTCAGTTAAAATTAATAATTCTCAGCTAACAATATGGCTCAACAAAGGAAGAAGGCAGAGAAGTCTAAAGCAAGGCTATGGATGTTTCAACACAAACTGAAACCACAGTTTGATCTGGTTGAGAAAACAAGCTACAGGGGCCTAAAAAGAGAAAAATCTACCTATTGGGTAGAAAGTTCTTCCTCTTCACCAGTGTCTTTCCAAATTGTCTCCAGGATATATTACAGAGAACACTAGAAACTTTGGTTGGATTTACACCAATAATTCTGGTCCCTGTGTACACACCAGCTTCATACATCTACACAACTTTTATTTGCATCTTCATGTCTTTCATGATGAGTGCTTAAGTGCATGCCTGTGTATTAACATCTGTGTCTGTCAGTGTGCTTACACAGTATATGCTAGTATGTGCTGTGGGTTAAATGACAGAGGAGAGATGGCTTCTGCCTACCTCCAGTATTGCTCTCTGTAAAATGCTCCACAGATTCCATTAAAGCAAACTCAAGTCATTCTCAGTAGACCCCAGGGCCTGTGATGACAAGCGACATCCACAGAGGGAAAGTAGGATCCCTGTGTTTCCTTGTTCTACTGTTATGATAAAACACAACTTGGGGAGAAAAGGGGTATTTGGCTTACAGATTACAGTCTATCATGGAGGGAAGCCATGAGAAACTCAAGGCAGAAGTTTGAAGTAGAACTCACAGAGAAGCCTTGCTTACTGGCTTTCCCATACCTCTGGCTTGCTCGGCTACCCTCCTTATAAAGCCCAGACCCACCAGCCTAGTGTCACTCTTATATCAGCTACCAATTAAGAAAATGCCTCACAGAAATGGGTACAGCTCAATCTGATCTTCTCAGTTTCTCAATTGAGGTTCCCCTTTTCCAGGTATATCAAGTTGACTATCAAGATCTTTACACCCAGAGTCTGTGCTGCCATTTGATACCCGATTCAGAAAAGCAAAGGTGGAGAATTCCAACTGCAAGCCTGCCCAGAAAGACCATACAATAGTTGGATACATACCTGGAGTGTATTTAACTGGAGTCATTTGTTTGCTGAATGGATATCCATTGGGAAATTATTGGAGACACAGATGTAAAAAGGTTGATTGGTGCCAGGCTCCAGGCCTGAATGTCAAGATGAGCCCTTAGGGGAGCCATCTGTGGCTTCGAGGAAGTTACAGCGTATTAGAGTATAGGGGTGACATCCTCGTGTATACCTCTGCCAAGATGTCCTGACACCTGACATCTGTCTCTCGCTTCTCCTCATGAACCGATGTGAGCACGTTCTGTTGAACTTGGGGATGCAACTGAATCAACATTAGCCTCAATGCACCCTGACCACCCACCTCAGACCCCAACCAGCCTCAGCATCTTAAATGCTCTAGTGCTTGTTAGGGTATTAGGGGGATAGACAGTCTATAATGCATGAAGGCTCGTGTTAAAAGGCTTGGTACCAGTTGACTTTGGCTTTTGGGGAAGTGATTGTATGCTGGGAGAATCTGTTCTGATCAAAGACTTAGCTCTTTGATGAAGCCTTCACATGATGTCAGGACTGAGAGGTGATGGAGAGTAGGAAGTGGGGGGAAGTAGGCCTCTGGGGACATATCATGTCCCTAGCATCCATCTGTCTCTGTTTTCTGTCTCCCATTTGGTGTGCAACTTTGCCATGCCCTACTGCCACAATGCCTCATGGCCTAGAGACAGAGAACCAACGGACTATGCATGAGATTATGAACCAAAGTCAATATTCCCTACTCTACAACATTTCTCGTGATTTATTATGGTGTACATAGGCTGGTTGCCCAGTGCCCATCCTTGGTGACTTCTTTATTGGTTAATTTAACTAGAGCTGGCTTATTGGGTAGCTAATGCATTCCAGGTTCTGTCTTGGAGCCCTGAATATCAGGTGGTGATAGGCAGGCCACATTTCTGCCTTCATAGAGTGCACATTTTGACAAAGCACTGGGAGATACGGCATGAGCCAAAATCAGTAAGAAAGCATGATTACTTGTGTTAGTTTAGTTACTTTTAAATTCAGTTTGAATTTTACTAATTTATCTTTAATTTATACTTTATTAATGAGAAATAGGTACTTAAGTTGATATGAAAGAAGAGAAGGGGTAATTTATTGGCTGTTCAGGGCAAGAGCTGGTGATATATGAAGCAAGTTTTGTATATCTGGAGGAGGTGAATTTTAGGCAGAGAGTTCAAAGACCCTGTGGTGGGAAATTGTTTGCTAGTGTGGTTGGAGTAGAGGAAACCTGGAATTACGGATCATAGGAATGAAGCATGCCATGGGACAGGAAGGTCCCTAAGAGTTTTGCAGAATCCTGGCAAGACTGAGTTCTGGGAACAATTAGGGGCTATGGGCAGTGAGAAACAAAACCTGCATTTTCAGGCCTGTACCTCACACACAAAGCGAAAGCAAAGTGCTAGCATAGATCAGCAGTGAGCTGGGGCTGCTATCCAATATCCAGGCAACTTGGCTTTAAGATACCCTAAAAACCAAATGCCAATTGGTTACAAAGTCGGTTCCCATTGGACCCTCCGAGGTCTGTGTCCCAGTATCTGCAAACCCTTTTTCACCAGAGTGGACTTGACATTTGCAGTCCGTTGAATCTAGCAAGGCTGAGAACCCATGGGAATAACCACAAATACCCAAATTTCTGTCCTAAGGGAAACAATGAAGCCCGCTGTCCTGCTCACCAGACTTGCACTCTGTCTTCTTTACTAACACATCTGGATTTCAAAGGAAACTAAAGCCATGTGTAGCTGATGAGTCACTGAGTGGAACCCCACGGGATGATCTTGCACAACCCCAGGGGTTTCAGCCCTTCTCTCCCGGCACTGCTTCCTCTTCTTGGGTTTCCTCTTCATGTTCTTCCAAGCATTCCTGTTTATGTGGAGAGAGAAAAGGCGAGGTGGGAGGAGAAAAATTCCTGCCTTTTTGTCTTGTTTCATTTTGTCTATCCTGGCATTTCACCTCAGTGAACTCCTTCTCATTGACATGACTCCAGGTTCATCTCTCTGTGGCTTCTCAATGGTGGGTCCCCTCCTCTGCCTGGAAGCATACATTGCATGTGCCATCTTCTGCCCTTCTAGTCCCACATCTCCTGGAGTAGCCATCAATGCAAGAAGAGAAGTCACCATGTAACCTCCCCCCAGTGGGGAACAGAAACTTGGCACAAGGGATTTGTCTTCCCAGTCTGCCAATTGCCTCCTAAGGCATGCCACTTAAAGAGAGGCAGCTTGTTAACAATGCTTCGCGGTATGGAACAGGCCAATTCTAGCTGTGACTTGCCTGCCACGCTCTTGCTATTTCCTGGGTTGGAGGTACTTCTGGCATGACAAATGTCAAATGTGAACATGTTCTATATCCATCCGAGCTGCCATTACTTGGGAGAAGTCTGACTTGAAAGCATCTGGAAAAAAATTGTGGGTTTGGTCTAGTCCAGCTTCAGGAGTGAGACTTGAGGGGCCACAGAGTCATTACCCCAAATTCTCCTTTACCATCTCAACACATCCATTTCCTTCCCTCCATCTCAGGGTGCAAATCTGTACACATGTCACTTTTGCTTTCAATGACATACATTGGGGCCTCAGCAGGACCACCCAAAGCTTGGAAGGTTGTTACAACCTAGAAGAGGTCAGGGATCTCCAGTCACAGTGAGCACTTGAATCCATCAATCCATCCCTGCTATTGCTTCCTGATGCCAAATGCTGTTGAAAACTGGTTCCATGCAGTTCAGATACACAACGTAAATCTAGCAGAAACTGTGGGTCTTTGAGAGAGAATAATCATACTTCCTCGTGTATGTGCGTGTGTGTGTGTGTGTGTGTGTGTGTGTGTGCTTGGTCATGCAAGATTTCAACTTTTTGAATATTCTTGTAATCTGCCATCGCCTTGCTCCAACTTCTCCACTCTCTCCTATGTATTTTCTGATCTTTTATCTAAACTATGGGGTTGCCCATGACTTTTATCTAACCTATGGGACTGCTATGGTTTTTATCTAACCTATGGGACTGCCCACGTTTTTTTTTTCATGGTCTCAGTTTCTGCTCTGGCCTTCTTGAAGTCATACATCCTGCATGGACTCACTTGCAGGCACCACCCGTTGGCAAAATAGGGAGAATTCTGCTTCCCTTTTTGTCTGTAAAAATGTAGAGACAGTCAATCCTGCTGTGTCCTATTGTTGTGACCTTGAAATTGCATTAGCTGCTCAAAGGTCTGGAGACACAGCTGATACAACCTAATCAATTGATATGCAGCAGCCACTCTTGGAACACAGATTCTGTTTTCAAGTTCCTCTGGACTCTGGGGCTCTTCTTTGAAAGTATTCAGAAGGGAAGTATAATAGTTAATATTGTTGTCATCTTATAAGGGTCTAGAATTGCCTAGGAGACAAACCACTGGGCATGTCTGTGAGTGTTTCTAGATTGTGCTCATTAAGGTAGAAAGTGGGTGTCGCCATCCCATGAACTGCGGTCCCACACAACCCACTGAACGTGGAGAAGCCGAGCTGGTGCCTCCATAGAGTTTTCACCCCAATATTCTAGTGTCTGTGGTACAGCAAGGAGCTCTACCAGTAAAACCAAAACAAACCAAAACAAAAAGAAATAAGTAGAAAATGAACTGATCGCCAACAGCCATTGTTAGACCCTAGATTAACCAGTGAGCCCCACCTGCCCGAGGACCAGGGAACTTCCTGAGATTCTGGGAGTTATACTTCTTGGAAAACAACAACAAAGCTTCATGGGAAAGTATGGCGTCCTGTGGGTATTGTCCACATAATCCCTGCCAACACCAGCATGTGTCTTTAAGCTACTCACCTGGAAAGCTTCCAGGCAGTGGTCCTGACTAAATTCCATCCTGGTCAGTATTTAAACTTTTAATAAAAGTGTGTTTACACTGAGAGAATGGGGATGTTCTATTGGGAACTCACCAAGGCCAGCTGGCCTGGGTCTGAAAAAGCCTGGCATAAAACCGGACTCGCTGAACATAGCAGACAATGAGGACTACTGAGAACTCAAGAACAATGGCAATGGGTTTTTGATCCTACTGCACGTACTGGCTTTGTGGGAGCCTAGGCAGTTTGGATGCTCACCTTACTAGAACTGGATGGAGGTGGGTGGTCCTTGGACTTCCCACAGGGCAGGGAACCCTGATTGCTCTTTGGGCTGATGAGGGAGGGGGACTTGATTGGGGGAAGGGGAGGGAAATGGGAGGCGGTGGGGGGAAGAGACAGAAATCTTTAATAAATAAATAAATAAAAATGAAAAAGAAAGTGTATTTAAATTCAGCCAAAGCAGTAGAACTGATTTTCCTGGTAAACTCTAGGATTAACTCCGTCTGCTTCCTGACTACAGATGCCATATGACTGGCTGCCTCACCCTCCTGCCACCAAGACTTCCCCATCAGTTGGGCTGCACCCTCGGACTGTGAACCAAAGCAAACCCTTCCTTCCTAAGTCGCTTTCATCATGTATTTCTGTCACTGCAGTGAGAGAAGTGACAGGTGAAGTGACTGGCTGCTTTAGCTCTGCAGAGCAGCCAAGCTAGTGGCCATAAGAGGACACACCTCTGGATGTGCTCAGAAGGCTGACTGCGTAGATGGCCTTGAGAACACAAGTCACCTTCCAAGCGGGGGAGACACCAAAGTGTGAGGAAGAGGAGAGGAAGAGACAGCTCAGTGCCAGTGGAGTTCAGGTTTGCCTGGCAAAAGCAGGTTTAGAGGCGAGAAAGAATTGGGGAGATGAAGGTGGGAGTCCAGGATGGGTGAGGAAAGCCGTTCTGCACAGAGCTGTAGCTTCATTCTGCCAGTTACTAACACAAGTGGTTAAGTAGCCCCAGAACTCCTCCTGTCTTTTCAGGGGTGCACAGGTGCACAGTGAGGAATTTTCTTGGAGATATTATGAGTGGATGACTGCGTGATGAGTGTCTATCACCCCTCTGAGCCTCAGCTTTACTATCTGCAATACGACAACAATAGTGCCCATTTTATAGAGCAGCAAGGATAAGCAAGTTGGTACATACTGAATACTTAGAACAGTGCCTGACATTCCAGGAGTCACTTAGCATGTTCCCTTTATCATTGTTGCTATATTTTTATCCTCGTGATGATTTTTAATTAATAAAGGTGTATTTGGTCATTTGGTTTACCCACTGACCACTTGGTGCCTCAGGGGGATTTTGATGCCTGTGTTTGTATTCATATGCCTGATCCCACAAACATCAATCAGTATGCCTTTCATTGCCCTGGGTTTCTGGGAGAAGAACAGAATGGCTACCAGTGAGGTCTGGGCACTGTTTAAGAACAAAGGTATCCAACGTGGTCAAAGAGAAGAAAATAATGGGAGAACCACACAGTAACCTGGAAGCAGGGAAGAAGGAAACATCTCCAATAGCAAGCATCATGAGTCAAACACTCAACCTGGGGGCCAGACACGTAACTCAATGGGTGACTTGCTGCTAAGCCTGTGGACCTACACTCAGGCCCTAGCACTCACATCATAGGAGAGAACCAGCATCTGCAAGTTGTCCCTGACTTCCTTCTCCACCTTTCTCTGTCTGTCTTTTTATTTCTGTCTCTGTATCTCTGTCTCTCTCTCTCTCACACACACACACACAAATAAACACAATAAATTAATCAACATAAAAAGATAATATGAAAAGAAAAAAGAAAAAATAACAGCCCATCCAGAGCCAGGGCCAGTCTGCAAAGGGCTCTTTAATTCATGAGTTTGGCTGTCCCGTTATCTGAGAGTCATTAGCTTAGCACTCACCTTTGCTAGGCTTCCTTTGTATTGGCGCGCATTTGAGCAATGGGCTGTTTTCACTGGCTTTAGTCAGTCCTAGGAACTGGGGCATTTGCATGGCTGTTCTCACATTGAAGTATACTCTAACCTAGATGAGAGGGAGAGAAGAGACAGGTGGGAGGATGTGTGGAAGGTGGCTGAAGGGACTGCTGTCTCCCCAGGGCATGTGTTTGTAAGGGACTCTCAACCTTATAATGGCAACAATATGTTTTTCCTTTTGCAGATCTCTGTGTTGGAAATAAGATCCCCAGGGGTCCTGTGAACACAGACTGGCGCTGGCCTGGTACACATGGGACTTGTGAGTGACACAGCTCAGCAGGGCATCTCATTTAGTCTAATTAAAATTCTTAATACTTTTAAAGCAGGGAGACCATACATTTATTCAGAAAACTATGAAGCCTGTCATTCTGGACCAGGGGTTTCCCAGGACATAGGATGTTCAGTGCTGAAGCTGGTACCGTGCCAGCAAATGGGAACAGTTGACCACCCCAACTGCATCTAGGGGCATCCTGTAGCTTTGCTGCCAACTTCTTACTCACTCTGAAGGAAGTTATCTTTGATAACGTGCCAAGGGTGGGCTCATACATCTACTTAGGTTCCAGAATCCCAGGCTAGGCAGTTCCTCAGACAGCTGCCGTGCAGGGCCAGTGAGCCAGTGACTGGTTGGGACCAAAGAAACAGCTGTGTCTCATTTTCTCTATGAGAAATGAATGGGAGAAGGGAGGAGATGGCTATGCAGCCCTTTGTAAATTATTGTGACATGTCAAAGGAAATGATGTTGGGGCATGTCTCCTCATATGTCTTTTCCAAAGTGTGAGAAATTCTTCACACCCATTGAGAAGTAAAAGTGGCCACTTGTCTGCAGAAAACCTACAAAACGGGAAGAATTGGGTCTACAGAGCCAGCCCCCAAATCCAGGCCAGCTCTGAAGCTTGATGCTTTGGCCCAGCAATGGAGGAGGCAAAGAGAAGGGGTGGGGGGAAATGATGTATTTTGTACCTACCTTCTCCTGGAGCTGGAGAAGACTCACAGGTGCCCAGAATATGGGCGCACCAGGACTGTGGGAAGGCACAAAATTAGAAGCCCTGGGTCAAATGCCTCTGTCGCCACAACTAGATGGTCATGGTCATTCCAGGTAAACTTGAAAGAGTCATCTCTCCCTGAAAGTCAACAAGGCAAGGTCTCCACCAAACAGATGGAGCTTGCCTTCTGAGGTTAGCCTTCAATGTGGCGGTAGACACTTTATTCTCCAGAGCAAATTTAAAAGAACACTTTTGAGATGGTTTCCCAACCTGGCCCTAAGCGTCTGTGCTCAAGACATGCTCTACCTCAGCCTCCCAAGTAGGCAGAACAATAGAACCTCCACCAAGTCTGGTTCATCTTTACACTTCTATGTTGTGTATAGATCAACATCTCTCTTTTGTCTGTGCATTTTCTTTTAGAAAGTGTGTAATGTGATATATCACATACATATCTAATCTTTCTCACACCAAGGTTCTATTTCTGGGGCTTGGTATGCATAAATACCTTTAAAGAAGATGTCAGGAAGTGTGCCAGGGCATTAGTCATTTTGACACAGTCTAGAGGATCATGGGAAGGGAGTATTCATGAGGGTTGTCACTATTAGGGTGGCCTGGGAGAGATCGCTTTAACCGGGTTCAGTGAGGTAAGAAGACATGTTCTGAATGTTGAGTGGCAGCAGTTAGTGGCCTGGGACCTGGGCTAAATGAAAAGGAGGGGGAGCTGAGCACCAGGACGCAGGAATTAGCTCACTGCTCTCTGCTCTTGCTTGTGGATGTGACGTGAGCAGCTGCTTCAGTTCCTGCTTGTGATTTCCCTGCAATGATGGACTGAAGCCTGGAACTGTGAGCCAAAGAAACCCCGGGATATTTTTATCACAGACCCGGAAACAAACCCAAGACATCCTCCCTACAGTATTATCTCTTCATCGTCACCTACTATTTTAAGTTGAATCCTTGGAACTAAATGTCAGACGCCGGCACTTTTGTGATGTATTCATGCCATTTAGCAATGTGCAGTGGTTACACACACTTTTGAAAACTCAATACAAGTGGTGTATAGGTGAGTTCTCTAGCAAGCACATATTCAGGCACAGGGGTTCTCACTGGAGGGGGTATGTTGCCTCCAGTTCCTTCACAAGGCCACATCCTGCTTTACATGTTCTAGTTTCTTTATCCTTTCTCTCACTGACGAAAATGAAAGGTTGAATCATTTTGATTTTATTATTATAAACTGGTGTCATTACTAGGCTATAAGCTGGCTGCAATAGCTCCAAATACTCAGGTGGTTATAAAGGATTTGGGAAGAGAGAGGGTTTCTCAGATTTTGGATGTGTGAACTGGAGAGTGATGATATTGGTGTCAGTGTAAAGTTAAGCTGATGTCTATCAGGTGCCTGGAGGAACCCAGGCATAGGGTAAGTTCCCTGTAACTATCCTGTGTGCTCTTGCTCTCTCTCTCTCTCTCTCTCTCTCTCTCTCTCACACACACACACACACACACACACACACACACACACACACTTCTATCCCTTTTTTCATTTTATTTATAAAATATTAATAATGTTTGTATTTTTATGTTATCAACACTCTAGGACTAAATACGTAGCAAGAAACAGTCTAAGGGCGGGAGAGTAACTTTGGTTACATGGTGGGAAAGGCGTGGTGCCTGGGGTTTTGTCTATGTGGCCAGAGTTTGCAACATAGCTTGATATATCTCAGGAGACCAGGAAACAGAGACACTGGGAGAACACTCCTTTCCCTCCTCTATCTCTACCCCATCTTCCTACTTATGCGCAGCACGAATTCTAATTGGTCTTGATAATAAAAACCTGGAGTCAGACATGGGGTAAATGCTGAAAGATCAGAGGAGCAGAGCAGCAAGCCACTAGCTCTTACCTCTAAAAAATCCTCAGGCAGAATGGGTATCCTGTCTCAACAAGTCCTCACTCAGACTGAATTAATGTCTCTACAGAACCTCAGACTGCACTGAGCTGCTGTCTCCTCCCACCTTATATTCCTCTCTCGGCCCAGCTGTATCACTTCCCATCTCCCCCTCCCTAATGCTGGGATTAGAGGTGGGAGCCACCACTGCTTGGTTCTGTTTCTCTTTTAGACTGAGTGAATCTTGTGTAGCCCAGGGTAGCCTTGAACTCACAGAGATCTGTCTGTCTCTGTCTCCTGAGTGCTGGGATTAAAGGTGTGTGCCACCACTGCCTGACCTCTATGGCTGACTAGTGTGGCTAACTCCACACCCTGATCTATGGGCAAGATTTATTGGTTAAAGCACAAACAAAATATCACCACATTGCTCTACCTAGTTCCTATATCTGGAAGGTTCCACAGCCTTACAAAAATTCAGACAGATGAACCTATTGGGCATATGCCATAGTCAAACCCTCACACATGTCAAAGGTCGTCTCCCTCCTACCAGAGTTTTTCATGTTGCTGGGTGAAGAGAACCACATCTTCCAGGCGACCTGTCCTTCAGAAGCATTTCTGGTGAATTCTGAGAACAGCCAGGAGTGAGAACAGCTCCAGAGTGAGTCAGAAGCCCAAGAGCTTGTTCAGACATAGAACCACCACGCCCAGATGCCCTTTCCCTGGGTCGAGGGAGCAACTTGAAGGTGATGCTTTCCAACACACCTCCAGGTGATGCTAGTCTAACTGTCTCTGCCACACAGGAAGTTCCTGGGTAGCCCATCTCCCCAGAACCAGGCTCAGGCTCTCCAGTCACATATGAAGCGGGAGAAATCAGCTCCTTCAGTGTTAGCTTGTGATGGGCTCGGTTGCTCAGGTCAGAATTTCATTGCGTCCACAAAGTCAACATAAAAGGTCAAATAAGTGCGGCAAAGTGGACTCTTGTTGTTGTTGTTATTATTATTAATTTATGCTTTTTTATTTACAATCCTTTTTTAACATACCAACCCCAGTTTCCCCTCCCTCCTGTCCTCTCACCTTCTACCTTCCCCATACCCCACCTTCCATGCACTCCTCAGAGAGGGTAAGGCCTCCCCTGGGAAGTCGACTAGGACTGTCCCATCACCTTATTGAGGCAGTACCAAGCCCCCTTCCCCACCCTACCTCCGTGCCTAGGCTGAGCAAAGTATCTCTGCATAAAGAGTGGGTTCCACAAAGTCACTTCATGCATTAATGTTAGATCCTGGTCCAATTGCCAGTAGCTCCACATACTGCCCAAGCCACACAATTGTCACCTGCATTCAGGGGGCATAGTACAGTCTTATGCAGGTTCCCCACTCTCAGTCCGGAGTCAGTGAGCTCCCACTAGCTTGGGTCAGTTGGTTCCGTGGGTTTCCCCATCATGGTCTTGACCCCTTTGTTCATATTATTGCTCCTCCCTTTCTTCGGCTGTGCTCCGGGAGCTCGGCCCAGTCATTAGTCATGGATCTCTGCATGTTTCTGTTTCTGGATGCGGGTTCTGTGTCCATATGAGGTGTCAGATTCCTTGTAACTGGAGTTGCAGACAGTTGTGAGCTGCCATGTGGGTGCTGGAGATTGAACCTGGGTCCTCTGGAAGGACAGTCAGCGCTCTTAACCGCTGAGTCATCTCTCTAGCCTAGGACTCCATTCTAAGAAATAGGTCACTGGAACAGTTTTGGCACTGTGCAAACATTGCAAAGTGTGCCTAGACACTGTGGTTGTTTGAATGAGAATGACCCCCCAATGGCTCATATATTTGCATGATTAGTTCCAAGTTGGTAAACTATTTGGGAAGGATTAGAGGGTGTGGCATTGTTGGAATAGGCATGGCTTTTTGCAGAAGACATGTCACTAGGGGTGGGCTCTGAGGTTTCAAAAGTCATGCTAGACCTATTCTCTCTCTCTCTCTTCCTGATGCCTATGAGTCTGGAGATAAAACTCTCACCTACTGATCCAGCACTATGCCTATGATTTCTCTTTGATTATTGGCCTAACCCTCTAAAACTGTAAGACAGACACAGCTATGGGATAGCCTCCTGCTCACCCAGGCTGTATAGATAGTATGCATGCAAGTGGCAAGACCTGCTGTGTCTAGGACCGTGAGGAACTGAACTCAATGAGAGTAAATGAAGCCTGAGATCAAAATAAAGGGTGCTGTTTTGGGTCAAGCACCATGGCGTGTGCACTTGCGGGGAACGTGGCAGATGAAACAGCTCCTCACTCAGCTTCCATATAGATAAAGGCAATGTGCTCTTCGTAGCATCTTTTAGATTTGTTTCATTTATTACATATTTATTTATTTACTCTTTCTGTGTATGTGTGTGTGTCTCTGTCTGTGTGTGTGTGTGTGTCTGTATCTGTGTCTGTGGTTGTATATGAGTACAGAGACCAGGAGAAGGCAACAGATCCCTCAGAAGTGAGTTATGGTGTTTGTAGATCACCCAGATAGTTCCCTCGACACTGGAATCTGGACTGTTCTGCTCATGATTGTGCAGCGAGCAAACTTAAGCAAAGATGCATCCCTCCAGCCCCAGGAATGTCTTAAATGTCAAAATGCATGAACAAGTTACCCAGTGTCCATTGCTATCATGTGTCACATGGGGACATATGGTACACTGTGTGTACCCTGTACTTGACACCCAGGCTACATAGCTGTTCTGTTGACACCAGTGTCACCGCAAAGATGAGACACCGCCACAGCACTGACACTGTGAGTGGGAGTGTTTCACCTCCGTGAAGGTCTTCGGGGCCTCCCCTGTCTGTACAGTTCTTTGTTGAAATGTCCCACGATGCAGTCTGATACATCTGGCTGGTTTAGAGAACAGCAGTGCCCGGAGCGAGGCAGGTGTGTTTCCTGTCCTCTGAGAGCTTCTAGTCCAGTCAGTGTTTCAATCTGAAGAGATCTCCTACCAGTGGGGCATGCCTGAGGACATGTTTTAGCAATCTCAGTTGAGGGGTGGAAGAGACACTACAGGCCTCCACTGAGTTAGCAGCTGAGTGTGTGATACAACACCCCACAGTGCCCCTGTCAGTCCTCAATGAGTGGGGACGATCTGGCCCCAGGTGTCAACGGTGTTGAAGCTGAGAAATTCTGGGGTTCTTTGTAAGACAGACAAGCAAAAAAAAATACAGAGGATCTAAGGAAAGTAGGGGGCTATCTCAAAATATAATATTGGGAAGTATACTAGGAAACTGTGATAACTCAGCTAAAAATAAAAGATAAGGGGATAAGGGATAGGGAGCAGAAAGAAGGATCTCAGAAAATGAAACGGTATGTTCCAAGAAACTAGCCCTGGAGAAGAGTGATGCCAAAAGCCGGTGCTGGGCTCACACTGACGCCACCCAATCCTGCACTGGGCAGATACTAATGGACATACAATCGCAGCCCTGTCGCAGGCAAATATTCCCCTTGTCCTTGAGTCTTGGATGTGGCAAAGGTAGCCTAGAGAGGTTAAACAGCTGGCCTGAAGTCACATAGCTGATACATGGAGGGGTTACCATTTGAATGGGGCATTCTTGAGCCAGAGCCCATACCTTAGATCTTTTATAAGACACAGGAGAGGAGGGTAGAGGACAGAGGACTGTGGGCTGATGGAAGGGACCATGCAAGCCACACGGGTGAGTTCAGCATGGTGCGATGGCAGTGAGGTGTGCCTGGAAGCTTTAGCCAAGAAAAAAAATATGTTTAGGAGCTGAGACTAGCAGAGGTCAGGCAGAGCCTAGAATGAGAAAGAATCGAGGTGGAGAGGCGCTCTGTATTCTTACCTTAGGAAAAAACCTGCTTGGTTCATCTGTGTTAAACGGAAAGTGTGCAGGGGGTAAAGAGGGAAGATGATTTGAGTTTCTCCACCAACTCCCCCCAGCCCCTCCCTCCAGGGGTGATCAGGTCCTTTATCAGCAGGGATAAAATTAGAAGAAAGTGGAAAAAACAGACTTCACGGTGGCATTTCCTAGGCCCTCCCCTGGGGCCGACCCCCAAGTGTCTCCTAGCTGGCTTTTGTGGTCAGCTTTAAAATCACAGAATTGCTTAGTACTAGAAAAATACAGTTATTAGCTGTGATTATAGGGGAATCCGATTGAGCCGTGAATGTGATCTGCCTGTCTTGTCCTAACTGGCAATTTCAAATTGCCTCCTTTCCCCCAAAAGTTTCAGCAGAGAAGGAACCGAACTTGTAAGCAGATCCACATTGTTTGTTTGTTATTTTAAAAACAAATCAAACGGAAATTGATCTGCTTCCTCGGGAACACTCGTGGCTGCCAAATGGCCTGGCTCTCTTGCAGGTTTTTGTGGGAACACCATCCGTTAGCTATCATGGCTTCGATTTGAATAATCAGAGCACTAATTACAAGCCTCTCTTGGCATCACCCTCACCAGCAGGCAGCATCCTTCACCACTAAGTGGGGTGAGAAGCAAGGTGATGCTGGCTGGACCCGTTTTCTTGAGAGCAAACTGGAAGACTGGTACACTTCAACTTAGAGGTGATTCCCACCCACTGAGATACTCCTTCCTTCTCAACAAATGCTCCATTCAGGACCTGAGGTGTTCAGATGCTTCTCAGACACACTCCCATCTTAATGTGTGAGCCAGACATGGGCATCTAAGGTACACTGTGTTTTCATGGTCACTGGGAAATAAAGAAAAGCACAAAACAGCTCATTTTCCTGCTGCTGAGACAAAATGTCTGACTAAAGCAACTTAAGGAAAGATTGGCTTATTTTGGTTCACAGTGTGAGGACATGGCCTATCATGGCAGAAAAGCCATGCAGGAGACAACCTGTCACATTGCACCCACAGTCAGAAATCAGCTCACTTCCTCCTCTTTATGTGGTCTAAAAGACACCAGCCTAAGGTTGATGTCACTCACATTTATGGTATTCTTACCATTCCAATTCATCAGATTAAGATCATCCCTCACCCCTGATTTTCAAAATATATAAAGAACTCAAGAAACTAGATATCAACAAACCAAATAATCCAGCCTAAACATGGGGTACAGATCCAAACAAAGGAATCTTGACAGAAGAATCTCAAATGACTGAGAAACACTTGAGGACCTCTTCAACGTCCTTAGCTACCAGGGAAATGCAAATCAAAAACACCATGAGATCTCATCTCAAACCTATCAGAATGGCCGAGATCAAAAACCCAAGGGACAGCTCACATTGGAGAGGATGTGGAGTAAGGAGAACACACCTCCATGGCTGGTGGGAGTGCAAACTTGTTCAGTCACTTGGAAAGTCAGTGTAGTGGTTTCTCAGGAAATTTGGAATCAATCTACTTCAGAACCCAATTATATCACTCTTGGGCATATACCCAAAAGATACGCAATTATACCACAAGGACACTTGCTCAACTATGTTCAGAGGAGCTTTATTTGTAATAGCCAGAACTTGGAAACTACCTAGAAGTCTCTCAACTGAGGAATGGCTACATAAAATGTGGTATGTTTTTACAATGACATATTACTCAGATGTTAAAAACAAGGACACCAGGAAATTTGAAGGCAAATGGATGGAACTAGAAAAATATTATCCTGAGTGAGGTAACTCAGACCAAGAAAGACAAAATGGCATGTAATAAGTGAATATTCACTATGGTATAATCCACAGACCCAGAGAGATTGGGTAACAGGAGGGCTTGTGGGGGTATGCCCAGATTGCTCTGGGAAGAGAAAACAGAAGAGATTTGTTGAGTGGAGTAAGGATGAGTGGGGATGGAAAACGAGCAATCAGGTGGAAGGGTTGGGGTGGGGACAGGACTGAAAGAAACTAGTGGACGGGGTGACATTTCAGGGTCGGCTAAAGCCCTGTGTAAGGGAATCTCACAGGAATCTACAAGGATGACCCCAGCTAAGATTCATAGCCATAGTGGAGACATAGCCTGAACTGGCCATCCCCTGTGAATAGATTGGTGCCTAGCCCAGTTGTCATCAGAGAGGTGTTGTCCAGCAACTGATGGAAACAGATGCAGAGATCCACATCCAAACATTATGCAGAGTTCAGGGAATCCTATGGAAGAGGTGGAGAAAGGATTGCAAGAGTCAGAGGGGTCAAGAACACCATAAGAAAACTCAGAATCAGTTAAGCTGGCCTAATAGGGGCTCACAGAGACTGAACTGACAACCAGGGAGCCTGAATGGGACTAACCTAGGCCCTCTGCATATATGTGATGGTTGTGTAGCTTGGTCTTCTTGTAGGACAACTAACAATGGGAGCAGGGGCTGCCTCTGACTCTTTTGCTGGCTTTGGGACTCTTTAATACATGAGAGGTGTTTAGTTTTACTGCAACCTCATATGCCATGTTTGTTGATATTCATGGGAGACCTGCCATGTTCTGAATAGAAATGGAGGAGGAATGGAAGGGGGGGTAGAAAGAAGGTTGGGGGAGGGACTGGGGGGGGGAAAGGAGGGGGAAAGGAGGCCAGGATGTAAAATGAATAAGTAAGTAAGCAAGCAAGTAAACAAATAGATAGATAAATAAGTAAATAAATTCAAAAAAAGATAAGCCCTCACAGATGTGCCTAGAGGCTAACTAGACTAGATAATCCTTCACATTAGTATCTGGAAGCTAACCTGGTCTAGATAATCCCACAAGGGTTACCTGGAGGCTTGCTGCTGAGTAATTCCACATCCTATCAAGTTGACAATATTAGTTGCCATGCCAAGACATGCAGTCTGCAGAGGATTCTTGGAAATGCAGCCCCAGAATGACAAGAATGGTGCAGATCTGCAAAGACGTAGGGGGCAGAAATGCCGATAAAGGCCAAACTGGGAGGGCGGATGTCAGTGCTGTGACTAGAGAGAGCAGAAGCATTGGGAGGTCCAGTTCCCAGTTTGCAGCCACAGCCATGGTCATGTCTTCTTCAGGGAGGCAGACACCCAACAATGCTTCAAGAAGGGAAAGCAGGATCAGACACTGTCTTCGCTTGTGTGAGGCTATACAAAACAAGGGACCAGGCTTATGGTAGGAGAACCAGCAAGTTCAACAGGCTGCAGGAAAGTTTGGAAGACGCACTTGCTAAGGGGAGGAAGACCTAGGTGTGCTTTGACACTGGAGGCATGTTGCCATGCTGAACACCAGTGTCTACATACCTCCCCTAGCTTCCTCTTCCCAGTAGCCTGTTCTTCACTCAGAGTGTTCTAAGCACCTGCTTACTGAGCACATGCAGAGGTCTCTCTAAACTCCTTATTCACTGGTGTGCTGATAACAAGAAGCTCAATAAAACCCATCACAATTTCTAGAAAGGCTGTCATACTCATACAGATATCAACAGTTGAGAACTGGGGTGATGATTCACTTGTGTGGTTATTTGAATGCTATTGACCCCCATAAGCTCATAGGGAGTGACACTACAAGGAAGTGTGGCTTTGTTGCAAGAGGTATGGCCTTGATGGAGGAAGTATCTCTGTGGGGGTGGGCTTTGAAATCTCATATATGCTCAAGCCATGCCCAGTGTCTTACACCAATTCCTGTTGCCTGCCAGTCAAGATGTAGAACTCTCAGTTCCCTCTCCAGCAGCATATCTGCCTGCAGGCCACCATGCCACACCATGGTGACAATGGACTAAACCTCTGAAAATCTGCCCCAACTAAATGTTTTTCCTTTATAAGAGTTGCCGTGGTCATGGTGTCTCTTCACAGCAACAGAAACCGTAAGACAACTCGCTTTGTTTGATCCCCAGACCCTGCATAAAAACCCAGCCATTCTAGCTCTAGAGAAAAAGACAGGCAGAATTGTGGGCTCAATGGCCAACAAGCTTAGCCAAACTGGAAACCTGAAGCCAGTGAGAGAGCCTGCTCAAAACACAAGGTGAACAGATTCTGAGGAACTATGCCACAATTTGTCCCTGGTCTATATGTCGAGAGAGAGAGAGAGAGAGAGAGAGAGAGAGAGAGAGAGAGAGAGAGAGAGAGAGAATAGTAATTGAGTGCACTGGTTTGGGCTTATGTCTGGGTCCCAAAGACCTTACACATTCTCCTGAGGAATGGTATAACTAACGCCGTGAAAGTTTGCTTGCTCATGCTGTTTACTTCTGCCTTCCTCCAAAAATATAACATCATCATGGGTCTGTAGACTCCTGTGCCCTCCTACCAGAGCAATTGTGTCTATTCTTTGGCCAGGAAACCCTTACTGTCCCTGTTCTTGGCATAAGTCCCTAACTCTAAGCACTGGGGCAAGGACAACATTCTAAGGGTGTGCATGTCCCAGTCATCTGTGCCACCTCCATGTTGTGTGTGTGTGTGTGTGTGTGTGTATGTATGCTTGTGGGCACACTTGTGGTTGGGTGAGCACACAAATTGGTGTGTGTGAAAGAAGAGCGCTAAAATAGATGTCAGGACTCATCCACAACCACTTCTATTTTACTCAGGGAGGCAGTTCTCTCAGCTGATCCCAGAGCTTACTGATATGGATAGTTTTGCTAGCCAGTTTGTTCTGGGGAATCATCTGACTCCACCTTCTGAGGCTGGAACTACAGGTGAGCCACCACACCCACCTGTGCTGGGTCTTCCCACATGCAGGGGAAGCATGTCAACTGCTAAGCCACCTTGCCAGCCTCTTGTTTTGTTTTGTGTTATGAGACAGGGTCTCACTGTGTATCTTAGACTTGCCTGCAACTCTTGATCCTCTTGTCTCAGTATCCCAAACCCTGGGGTTACAGGTGTGCAAATCCACACCCAATTCTTCCTGCTCACTTTTTGTGTGAAAACAGGCTACCATTGTGGAGCCAAATGAGGTCATGAAATAGACCCAGGAACCAGGGAGGATCTTCACACAATGCCAACAGCTTTTTGTTTCCAATGTGGACAGGGTCCTGGTGGCCTGAATTCCAGCCCAGCTCATCTCTAGTTATATATGGCTGGGGCAGAGCATGTTTCCTAAGGGCTAGTTGGTTGCTTTCTAGAATGGAAGACGATCTGCCCTCCTGGGCTTTAGAAGGTGATTAAGTAGGGCGTACACTGGAGCCAGACTCCCTGCTTTGGTAAACAGGCTATGAGCTGACTAGGTCTGGATAAGCAGGGAGCCCCAGGGGACTCATTTAGCAGGACCATGCCCTCGTTTGAGAGACGTGGATGACTTAGTGAAGCAGTGTGTAGGAAAACCCCTCTGCATCATGTATAAGTCTAAATAAACCTCTAACATAGCTCAGAAAGGAAGGCTCTGAAATCTCAACCTTTGAGCCAGTCACAGGCATCTTTGAGATACAAAACAACTTAGGGAAACAGAACTTGGCCAACTTTTGCCTAAGCACATGAAGCAGTTTGAAGAGAAGCTTTGCTGCCTCCAGCTGAGTAACTGATGGCTTGTATTCCAGAGATTGGTCGGACCTGGACAAACATGAACAACACAAGGCCAAAAACTTCCCCTGTGACTCCTGGCCTCATATTTTTTTAAAGGACTTAACTTGGGTTGTGTCTTCTGCCTTCTTCATCAATAGCTGCTGGCTAGGTAGGAGTGGACACTCTGGGGACCTTAGGTTGTACCCAGTGTCCAGGTCTTCACCCACCAGGCGTATGCAAGCAGACAACATATTTACTGTGAGGTCCCCTGGAGCTGGCACATACACATGAGAGTTATACTTGCCCACCCATAGCATGAAATACTCTGTATCATCAATTAGAACTAATCTTATACAACAGACCAAAGAAAGCTGTAATGGCTGTAATGGGCCAAATTATATGTCTTTGATAAACTCGTGTGTGTGTGTGTGTGAGAGAGAGAGAGAGAGAAAGAGAGAGAGAGAGAGAGAGAGAGAGAGAGAGAGAGAGAGAGAGAGAGAGAGCCCCAACACCCTAGGTTGATGTCTTGTTTGGTCACCAAGGAGTCCTTTGTAGAAGGAGCAGACCTAAAAAAGAGACATGGAATGGAGGTCACGTGACAGTGATAGAGACTGTAACTATGCAGCCACAAGCCAAGAAATAGAACCATCAATAACCAATGGGAAGGACCCAAGAAGGGTCCCCTCATTCTGATAGTGTAGAACTATGTAAGGGTTCTAGTCTGGGGTGGCCTAATCATGTCTGAATCACTTTGGTTGTGATGACAGTCTGCAGGGTACAGTGGGGAGACGCACTCTCTGGATTACAGGGTCCAACAGTGGAGCTTTCAACCCCGTGGCATGCATGCAGCTCAGCAGATGGTATTAGCTGCTGTGGTACACCAGGCCCAGGAACTCTGGCCTACCAGTGCCTTGGCTGTGACTTCTAGCCTCTGAAACTGTCTGTCATTACATCTGCCTGGCTTGTGGTGCCTTGTTCCAGCTGTGTCCTGGCCATGAACACCTAAGCCACTCTCTCTGGATTGTCAAGCGAGAAAGCAATCAAGACAATTATGATCCCACCCACACTGAAACCCCAACTGTGTCATTTCCAGTGATAGAAAGGACACACAACAGATCAGTAAGGGACTTGGCACTGAGCGACAGAACTGCAGATCTTGTGTTCATTTTCCCAGTGTATGTCATTGTCAACTTCCAAAGAAAACAGATCTGAGTAGCCTAGAATATTGGTTTGATGGGTGATTATTGCCTACTGGACGTGTTGGAGTGCCGGTCACCACTGCCTCCTCCTGGACAATGGCAGCAGTCTCTGGGCTGGCTGCCTGCTCTTTCCATGTCTTATCTCAGTTCTCTCTCTTTTTATAGGTATAGGTGTGTGCACATGTGCATGCAGGTTCTTGAGGAGGCCAAAGGGTATCAGATGCCCTGGATATGGAGTTACAGGTGGTTGTTAGCCAGTGGTGTGGCTGCCTGGAACAGAACTCGGGTCCTCTGGAAAGGCAGTGAGCACCTTTTACTGCTGAGTAGTCACCCCAGTCCAGTCCCAGCCTGCTCTCAATACAAAAAAGTCTCTCTTGGAGCAAGCACTAATGGGCAATCAGTTGTATAAACATAGATTTACCTCAGGAACACGTAACTTCCATGGAAAGAAAATAGCAGAAATATTGAAAATAGGTTCAAAGAAACCCTCACAAACCACCTCTGGTGTTACAAAAACTGAAGAGGGACCTAAAGTTTATCACCAGATGAATGAATAAAGAGAATATAGCGCATCTATGCAATAGAATAGTATTCAGCCATATAAAGAAGCAGACTGATAGGTGCTTCACTGTGGGTAAACCAAACAAAAACATTAAAAGGACATGTGTAGAATGGTTCATATATAATATATAACCATTAAAAACTGGAAAATCCAGAAAGTGATGGGGTGGGGATGGAAGGTATGAGGGAAGGAGGAAGGGAAGAAGAGAGAAGGAAGAAAAGAATGAAGGAAGGAAGGGAGAGAGGAAGGGAGGAAGGGAGGGAGGGAGGGAGGGAGAAAGGAAGGAAGGAAGGAAGGAAGGAAGGAAGGAAGGAAGGAAGGAAGGAAGGAAGGAAGGAAGGAAGGGAATAGGGAAGGCAAGCAGATGAAGGGTTAGGGACCAGGGAGAGCTTCTTGCTGGGTTCAGGGTTTCTTTCTGTGATGGTGACAATGTCCAGGAATTGGGGAGACATAAGTTGAGGGTGATTAAACAGTACCAAGCTGTGCACCTCAAAATAGGTGGTTTTATGTTAGGTGAGTCTCACATCTGTGTTTTACTTTCAGGGGAGATTTAAAGAAACAGGGTCTCATACTATAGC
This sequence comes from Alexandromys fortis, assembly GCF_014885135.2. Classification (NCBI taxonomy): domain Eukaryota; kingdom Metazoa; phylum Chordata; class Mammalia; order Rodentia; family Cricetidae; genus Alexandromys; species Alexandromys fortis. The sequence continues at coordinate 8,265,482 of NW_026067926.1, read as the reverse complement.
CCAGGCTGTCCTCTAACTCGTGACCATCCTCCTGTCTCAGTCTCAAAAATGCTGGAATTAAAGCAGAAGCCACCATGCCTGGCTTTGATCTCCATTTCCAAAACTGAGCATCAGTGTATACTACCTGATTACGTTTTCTGTCTCTTTCCTCTAATGTTAGGTCAAGACACAAGGCCACCGAGTGAGTTCCTGGGGGTCTGGTTGCTGCCAGCTTCTTGCCACACCCGGTGTAACTCTCAGCACTACAATGGCCTCCAGCTCCTTCCTGCCTTGGGGCCTTTATTCTTGCTCATTCTTTCTCTGGGATGTTCTTTCAGTCATTTTCCCATTGAGTCCATGACATCTTCTAGTGTCACCCCTTTGTGGAGACTCTGACTCTGTCACCAGTGTCACCTGACTGTCTTATTGTTCCTGACCAGAGCTCTCTTATCCTAACTGTTCTTATTATGTGCAATTATTCCCCCAAACCTGTGCTTTTTAATTTTGGGTTTGTTTGTGTCTTTTACAGTTGAGGTGAAATTTATATGGAATCAAATCATTTCAAGTGTGCATTTCGTACACCTTTCTTTACTCCTGATGTTATACAGCCATCACTTCTATCCAGTTCCAAGGCATCTGTGCACTCGAGAAAACCCAACTCCATTCTGCAACCACCCTGACAACTTTCCGTCATTTCTGGCCTCCTCCGTAGATCTGCCTAGTTTTGATATTTTCATGCAAATGGCACTGCATGACCTTTGGCTTTTGTACTCGCTTCTTTCTCTTAACATACTGTTCTCCAGGTTCATCCATCTTGTAGTGCTTGTCCCAACATCACTCCTTTTTCCAGCCACATAATAATTCATGGTTTCTTAGTTAGCTAGTGAATATTTGAGTTGTCTCCATTTCCTGGGTTCCCACAGACAGTGCTTGTGATCACTTGTGGCCACTGTTGTGAACACCTGCTTTCTACACGTTGGTCATGTGATTCTATAGCTTACTAATGAGATGCTACTCCATTTTTTGTGATTTACTCATATTTGTAAGACCTCATCTTCTAGAATATTAACTGTTTACTGTCTTAGTCCCAGCATCCAGAAGATAGGCTAGCACATAGTAGGTCTTCAATGGCTACTTCTTTGAGTGTGTACATGTGCTTGCAAACAAGTGTGTGTGTGTGTGTGTGTGTGCTGCCTGTGGAGGCCAGATGTCAATGTTGGGTGTCTTTCTCAATCACTCTCCATCTTAGCTTTTCAAAAAATGTTTAAGAGACTATTTAATGATTGTTTGTGTGTATATTTGTGTACCACAGGTGTGTCTGTTGCTTATGGAGGTTAGAAGAAGACATTAATGGTTGTGAGCAGCCATGTGAGTCCTGGGAATCAAACGCAGGTCCTCTGCAAGAGTAGCAAGTGCTGCTAACTACTGAGCCATCTCTCCAACCACTTTTTTATTTGTTTGTTTTCATTTTGTGTGCATGTGTATGCCACTGTGGGAGTGTCTAGGGAGACCCGAAGAGATTGTTCCATCCTCTGAGCTGGAGGTGCAGGTTAGAAGCCACCTGATGTGTGCACCGGGATCCAAACTCAGGTCCTCTTTAAGGGTAGAAGCCACTCTTTACTATTGAGCTATCTCTCCAACCCTTTATCTTATTTTTTTGAAACAGGATTTTTCACTGAACTCAGAGTTCACCAGTCTATATAGGCTGGCAAGCAACAGTCAATTTTCTGGAACTTTCTGTTTCTGCACACCAGGACTGGGATGAGAGGCATATTCTGCTCCTTTGGCTTAGGATCCACATTAGGTCCTCCTGTTTGGATGGCAAGCAGTTCACTGCCCAAGCTGTCTTCCTAGGTTCCTGCAATCAGTACTTCTGACATAGGCATAGCAGCTGGAGCTTTATCTCAGTGTGGATTCCAGCCTGTGCTTTGGCATCTTTCCTAAGACACCTTCTATAGTGTGTCCTTCCATGTTAACCCAGGCAGGTGAAGCTCAACCCCAGCTCTTTCAAACAAAGCTCTGTCAGTGTAGGTGAGTCACAGAGGACTCAGGAGAAAAGCTTGCCAGGCTGTGGAATGCCACACCCCAGAGAATGACCACCTATGAGAGAGCCTTACCCCAGGAAGCCCCCACTCCACTTAGCCTTCTCTTGTCACCCTGAGCAAGGACAGCCTCCCTGAGTCCAGGACAAGAGCAGCGTTGGCAGCCAGGGATGTCACAGATAATATTCACCCTGGGGAAGCTAATCTCCTGGTGTCTGAGGACAGACTTCCTGGCTCCAAGACCAGAATTAGAGCTGGGCTAATAAGGGCCCGTGACTCTGGTGAGGAAACACATCCCTCAGCCCAATTCTTCTCTAATACAGAGTAAATGACATCAAGGGAAGGAAAGGAACAAAATCAAAGGGACAGGAACTCTGCAATCATGTGTCTGCTGTCACCCTTTCTCTTGGTGCTGTCTCTTCCTTCTACTTCTGTGTGTCTACACACGCACAAATGCACACACTTGTACACATACAAGCATGCACACTTGCAAGTTTAAATCTAGAAGCCACACGTAAGAGAAAACATGTGCTGGCTACCTTTCTAAGTTTGGCTTATTTCACTTGGCACAATCATTTTCAGTTCCATGCTGTGGAGCTACTACACCTCTGTATTTAGGTTGGGGTGGGGCCAGCTGCCAGTTTGCAGCCCAGTGGCAGTATCCTTCCCAAGACCCCTCACCTGCATCATTGTCCTTCCATGTCATGATTTCATTTTTCTTTACTGTTGCATACAACTCCTGTGTACACACACACACTCAGGTGGTTTGAAAGAAAATGGCCCACAAAGAGAGTGGTACTACTGGGAGGCATGGCTTTGTTAGAGTGGGCGTGGCCTAACTGGAGGAAGTGTGTCACTGTGGAGGCAAGCTTTGAGGTCTCATATATGCTCAAGCCACACTCGGTATCTCTGACCACTTCATGTTGCCTGTGAGTCAAGATGTAAGGATTCTCAGCTCCTTCTCCAGACCCATGTCTGCCTCAATGCTACCATGTCGTTGCCATGGTCATTGTGTCTCCTCACAGCGATAGAAACCCTAAGATAGAAGTTGGTACCAGGGATGGAGGTACTGTTGTGATAGGCCTGACAATGTCTTGTTTGGAGGAATTAGACTTTGGTACTTTGTTAGGAAAGCAGTAGAATACTTTAAGCACTGCTTAACGGGCCATATTAGTAGGAGGATGGAAGACCATTGTGCCGAGAATGATTTGAACTATGGGGGAATGGCTCAAGAATTTTAGTATGTTGCCTAGAGATCTTTCTTGTGATATTTTGGTGAAGAAAGTGACTGATTTTTGCCCTTTTCTGAAGAGTTTTCCTGAGGCTAAAGTTAAAAGATTTGGATGAATTCCATTGGTAGAGGAAATATCTAAACAGCCTAGTATATAAACTCTGTCATGTGGTTACTAGTGTTCATGCTCATGAAGATTTACAATGAAAAGGAGAAAACTGAACAAGGAAAACAATTTGAGGAGAAAAGGAGCACCAGAAAGTGGGATGGAGCCAAGTCCTGTGTTGAAAGAGGTAACTGGATTAAGAAATGGAATAAAGGGAGTGGTGACCTTGGGGCAAGATCCCACCCAGCTAAATATTTCTAACTTGTTGAAAGGAATTGAAGAAAAGCTTAGATCCAGGTGTGGTGATACATGCCTTTAATCCCAACACTAGGAAAGCAGAGGCTGTGAGATCTCTGAGTTTGAGGCCAGCCTGGTCTGCAGAAGAGTGGAGCCAGCCCAAGAGAGAGAAGTTTGTTACAGTCAGCAAAGATAAAAGGAGTTGGACATTTGAAGAGTGTTTTGACATCAGACAAGGAGATGCAGAGTTTGAATTTGCCCAACTGGTTTTTGGTCTTGCTTTGGTCCAGTATTTCCTCACTATGCTCCCTTCCCTACATTTTGGAATGGTAATGCATATCCTGTGCCATTCTATGTTGGAAGTAGGTGATTTTACAGGGAATTACTTTTAAGAGATTGCGTGAATCTCAGAAGAGACTTTGAACTTCAGGCATTTAAATAAATTTGAGACTTTTATCAACTATGGGGACTTTTGGTGTTGGACTGAATGTATTTTTGCATTATGATATGGCTACAAGCCTTTGGGGGTCAGAGAGTAGAATGTGGTGGTTTAAAAGAAAATGGCCCTCAAAGGGAGTGGCAATATTGTGACGTGTAGCTTTGTTGGAATCGGTGTGGCTTTGTTAGATGAAATGTGTCACTGTGGAAACAGGCTTTGAGGTCTCATATGTGCTCAAGCCACACCAAGTTTCTCAGACCATTTCCTGTTGCCTATGAGTCAAGATATAAGGACGCTCAGCTCCTTTTCCACCACCATGTCTGCCTGCATGCCACCATATCACACCGTGATAATGGATTAAACTTCTGAAAATGTAAACCATCCCAATTAAATGTTCTATATAACAGTTGCCATGGTCATGGTGTCTCTTTACAGCAATAGAAACACTAAGACATACACTGTTTTCTTTACCCATCCATCTGTTGATAGAAATCTAGGCTGCCTCCCAAACTTGACTGTTGTGAACAGTGCAGCAAAAAACACGGTGAGCAAGTATTTCCTAGTAAACTAACATAGAGTCCTGTAGGTGTATGCCCAGGTGTTGCATAATTGGGTCACATGGGTCTGTTGTCAGTGTTTGAGGAACCGCCACACTGATGTCCTCCACCCTAGCCAACATTCCACCAATAGTAAGTCTTCTCATTTCTCCACATGCTTGCTAGCATTTCTGTTATCTGCTTTCTTGACAATGGCCTTGCTGTCTGAGGTGAGCTGGACTCTCAGTTCTCACCTGCATCTCCCTGAAAGCTAAGGATGTTGGACACATTTTCCATGTATTTACAGACCATTTGCATTTCTGTTTTCAATACTGTCTATTCAGTTCATTGGCCAATACAGAATAGAAGGTTGGGGCTATCAGCCTTTACTTTCTATAGTTGTTTTTTTTTTTTAAATTCTAGCTACTGATGCCAGTTTCCTCATAGCTGGCAGACTTTCTCCTGTTCTTCAGGTTGCCCCCACTCTTATGATTTCCTTTAATGATGCGCACAGCACCTTTAAAGGAACTCAAGGATACTTTATTCTTCAGGGACATCTTGAAAAGGTCCATAGACATTTGGAGGCCAAAGAGAGCAGAATTAGTTCTTCAGCCCTTCCGTTAATTAACTGTGTGACTTTGGACCAATTCTTATATGTCTCTGAACCTCAGGTTTCTTTTCTTATACAATGGGAATCTCAAAAACATAAGGCGCTCATGGAAAAGACACACATTTGTGTGCCTACCTTCTGTGGATCCAGTAAGTCTCCTTAATGTTTCATTACCAAGGACCTATGTGTCAGTAGAGCAGAGAGCCGATGATTCAGCAAACATGGACATTCTAGAGAGTCATGGTGGCCTTCCTGTCAGAACTGTCTCTCACAAAGGGCCAACTGGATGTGTTTCACGATACTTTAAAAAGAAGTCACAAAGGATGACATGTAACACAGAAGTCTTTGAAATGCCCATTAGCACAAGCCGTTAAGGAAAAGGCAGAGAGAGCCCAGAATTACTCAGCAGCTCCATCCCGGGCGGACACACTTTAATCTAGCTTTTAAATTTTTAATTATGTTAATCTAATTTTAGACATTAATGAGTTTGCGGCGCATAGTATCTATTTCCATTTTAGGTTGTTTTCCTTCCTTCTCGGTCACCGGGTCTCTCAAACAGCACAGGGTGCTGGGGGGGGGGAACTTCTTCAGAAGGCTGGCCATTGCTTCCCAGCATGCATCTTTCTGGATACTTCCAGAATGGTCCATGAACTTTGTTAGAGAGGCAGTTGCAGCCCTGGCCATGCTGAATCAGTGGATGTACTGACAGAACAGTCTGGATGGCTTTTATCCCTTTGTGTTTTTGAAGAACCGCCTTCAAGATCCCTCCAGACTCTGGGTGATCCCTCTGTGACTGACTGCTCCAGGAATCCTCGGACCTGTGGTGGGATGCTACACTCTGAGCAGAGGAGTCATTACTGAGTTCATCAAAGCATCTGTGCATCCTCATAACATACTCAAGATAGGGCCTGCTGAGACCTCCTTAGAGAAGAAGGTGCAGAGGGTCATCCAACCCTCACCTGAGATTCCAGCCACTACCCTGGCTCCTTCCTGACAACTATCCACCATTCTGTCTGAGATGCATGTGACTTTGGGGGCTGCTCGAATGAATGTAGCATGGAAGGTTCACCGAAGTGGGGGGGCTCCATCTGTGCAGCCACAGGAAGTCATCACCCATGCTCCTGCTAGTAAGCCTAGTAGACTCACGGTTTCCCCAAGCTGGGATTGGGTGCAGTGCTTGCACTGTTCATTGTTGGTGCCACGTAGTTGGGGAGTAAGACACTTATTTACACCTTCCCAAGGAAAGCCACAAAGCAATGTTTAAGAACTAACAGGATGTGATATAACAATGCTTTGAGGAGGGGGTAAATAAGATGTATGGAGTGTGTGATAGGAGTCTCAGATACGAGGAGGTGGCTTCCAATATTTGTCAGTGGCACTGGGATTTCCTCTCCACAGGCATGATGTCACCATCCTAGTCTGAGTTCATCCCCTCCAGCTGTAGATACTACCAGCCAAGAACACCTTTTTTTTTTTCTTTCATCAGGTTAAACCAGTCATTCATTGGCCATGCCCACAAGCTCTGAATCACCATGGGAACACCTCATTCTTAATCTTAATCTTCATACTCCAGAAGGACTCCCAGTTGCCCAATTGGGGTAACATGTTTGTCCCTTTGATTCATGGCTTCAGAGGTGTCAGTCCACAGTCCCCAGTTTCATAAGGTGTGCTTACCAGGAAGATTCTAGCCTATGCCCATCCTGGGTCAGAGCTTCATCGCGTCTGCCCCAGAGAGGAGAGCTATCAAGTCTGAGCTCACTTCCTCTTCCTCCCAGCGTTCTGTTCTGTTTACTCCACCCACCTATGTTCTAACCTTTAAATTGGGCCAAGGCAGTTTCTTTATTAGCCAATGACCTTCCTCCATCATCTCCCCTTTTTCGGTTTAAACAAAAAGAGGAAGGCTTTAACTTTAACATAGAAAAATTACATATAACAAAATTGTGAGCCTGTGGTAAAGCAGAATATCATGGTGGCATGGGGGAGTAGTGTGGCAGGATTCCTCACATACTGGTGGTCACAAAGGAGGAAGAGGAGTGGCTCAAACTAGGCACACAGTCCCAACTAATACATCTTCAACAGAACTTCACCTATGACGAAGAATTGTTGTAGAAGATGGGGCTGAGAGATTATACAAGCCAGATCAGGGAGTTTGCTATGAGACTGTTTTTTAGTAACACCAGAAATCTTACCAGCATGACTATCTAAACATGAGATGGACAGGGAAAGCATAATAGACATGCCAACATAGATGGGGGGAAGCCCAGGACACCCCAGCCCTAGACATTGAATAGAATTTTGAGAATGGGAGAAACAGTCTTTCCCAGGAAAGAGCACATCTCCTTGCTATCCAGTGTCAAATGGTGAGTCCGGAAACTACACATAGAAGTAAAACTACAAAGACTATGCAGGTTATATTACACCTTTAGGTGTGTGTGTGTATGTGTGTGTGTGTGTGTGTGTGTGTGTGTGTGTGTGTGTGAAGAATTAACCAAAAAAAAGAGGTGATGAATTTGAAAGAGATTAATGGAGTTTCATTGGATATCTAGAGAGAGGATAGGTAAGGGAGAATAGTGTAATTGTGCTATCATTTCACAAATAAAATAATTATTTTAAAAATAATAAATAAGTTCTTAAAAAAAATAAATAAAACAAACCAGATTTATTCTTCAAGGTTCACATGCAGCGACTCGCTTTCAATCCTATCCCCATTTCCATGGATTCACTACCTCCCTAGCTCATTCTGTTGCTGGCAGATGAATTAGTGAGTTACAGCCTCATGATCCCATCATACTTCCATACCTTCTCAGCATTGCACTGGGGACCAAGCCTTCAACGTGTGAGCCTTGGAAGTGGGAGCACATTTTCATATCCAAACCACAATGGTCGATCTGCCCTGAGGCGATGTCTCCAGCCAGGAGGATGTGGTGTTCAGGTTCACTAGACCCAGAGTCCAGCTCTGGAGTCTAAGGTCCCTAAAGTTCCCAAGGAACAGTCCATGTGGTAGGAATTCCAGATGTAACAGATGTTCACAGTTCCTTCCAAAAGCAGAGGATGCTGTCCATCTTCCTGGCTAAAGATAGGGTATGCTGAATTATTTTTGCTTACAGACATTTACTCCAGGCATAAAAACAGACAATTCATTATTTTTAAATCACAAACACCACACACACACACACACACACACATTTCCCCCAATACAAAATGATTGCAGAGTCAACATGCAATACAATTGAAGGATTTATTCAGACCTCATGTAAAATTAACAGAGACTCAATTTGTAACTGGATATGGCTGTGGGGTCAAATAACAGGATGCACTATTAAGAATGTAGCAGGCATTTTATGTGCCTGGAAGAAGAGGGAAGGTGGCAGGGGAGACTCAGAGATGAACAAGGGAACTTCTCTTCTGGGCCCAGCAACCAAGGGACAAGCAGCTTCTGCCCTCAGAGGACCAGCACTGCCGAGGCTTTGCACACGACATCTGTAAAATTCACACATCCACCCCCATGCCGTTTTTGATAAGACGTTTACAAATTCAGAGAGAGAAGAATGTGGTCATTTATACCGCAGCATTGTAAAGCCTGACATTAGCAGAACCACTGGAGCCCATGAATCACAGGAGGAGGGAAAATTCAGATGGTTATAAATGTCCATTAATGGTGGGAAAGTTAAATAGATTACACTTCATCCATACTATGCGGGATGTAGAAGCCATTACAAAAGCAAAACGTACCTCTATGGAGTGCTATGGAAAGATCGCTGGGAAACATGGGGTTAGAATAAGAAAAAGGAAATTGCATAAGAATGCGTACACCCTGATTCCATTTATCTATGATAGAAAAATATCTATGCATGTAGATGTTCAGATAAAGACTCTATGCCAGACAATACCAGCGATCATCTCCTGGGAAGCATTGAGTATCAAAAGACTGAGATTTCCATATTTTCTTTATGTAGCTTTATTCTGCATTCTCTTTGGGGGTTGTTTTCATGGAAAATATGTACTATGTCTACTACGTGAAAGTTGGCAATGAAAATTAGAAATTTGGGGGAAACTTGAGGGCAGGATAATTAATTAACAAGCCTTCGGCCTTATCACTCACCAGCACCATCGGTAGCACCACTGGTACCTAGCCCTGACTGTCCTGGCAATGCTGTGGTTCTCCAGTCTGCCAGTCTTTCTAGCCTGGAATTCTCTCCTTTCCACCAACGTCTCCCTTTCCCTCTATGCAGTGTGCATGCAAATGCATTCCATGTAGAATTCACAGGGTTGCAACAGTCCCATGGATGACAGGTTTTCCTTACAGTCCTCACTCCTGCTCTCTCACTGGTCTCCACGAATATTCTCAACCACAGTCTTATTCCTCTGAGACCTTAGGAGACCTCTTTCCCCACTCTCTTAGCAGCAACCTAATATTCCCTCCCCACTAAAAACCTGGTAGACAGAGCAAATTTATTAAAAAAAAAAAAAAAAACAGTATCGGCAGATTGAGCTACCAGAAACATCCTATGCCTTAGCAAATAAGCTATTTTCTTGTACTTACCCTTATATACATTGTTTAATTTAACCTTAACTGCCCTGAGAAGATAGATATTTGTATCCTCCCCATTCTATAGGTGATAAAACTCGGGCTTTAGAAGATGGGGACTCAGCAGGGACACAGAGTTGATATGTGATGGAGTCATTTTTAAACCCACCCAAAGATAGTTTAGTAAATTTATCCTCCTTCTCCTCCTCACTAAGGCCTTTGCTCTGAACCCACAGCATCCTTGGACCCTAAGCTGTAAAGGAAAAGTGATGTAGAACCCAGCACTGGCCTTGAAATTCCGATTCGACCACCTCGCTCCTAGGAACTCAAAGATGAGTGTTAAAAGTAACAAACTAAAGGAAGAAGTCAAAACTAAGGACATTTCCAGTAAAAATCCTAGGGACAGCAAGTGCAGCAATGATCATTGGTGGGTTCAGCTATAACTGTTTCTTTAGGAACTTGTTCACTGCCTGCTCATAACCATTGTTATTGATGTATTGATGCTATTCTCACCTAAAGGGGGCAGTGTGGAGCAGATAGAAAGTGGCAGCCTTATGATGGCCATGGCTGCCAGGCTCATAAGAACAGGTGAGATTTTCAAAGGAGGAACTTTGAAAACTTCAGGCAGCTGGTACAGATAACCTTAGTATTGCTTCCACTATGAGTAAAATAGCGCTAAAAAGCATTTGGTACCATGTCTCGGATCCCTCATCAAATGCCAGCCCTTTATGGCCCATTAAACACAGATCACAACTATCGAAAGAATGAAACTTTACATACATTCAGGGTATACCTGTCATGTTCTACGGGAACTAGAAGGGGTAAGAGGTTAAGCCCCCAAATGCAACCGAGTTCCAGATGGCATTGTTTGGAGACAAGGGGAAAGCAGAGGCAAAGAAACTTAAGATGTCACATATTAGGGGCTGGAGAGATGGCTCAGAGGTTAAGAGCATCGCGTCATCTTCCAAAGGTCCTGAGTTCAATTCCCAGCAACTACATGGTGGCTCACAACCATCTGTAATGAGGTCTGGTGCCCTCTTCTGGCCTGCAGGCATACACACAGACAGAATATTGTATACATAATAAATAAATAAATAAACAAACAAACAAATAAATAGATGTCACATATTCACAAGCATGGGGGTAAGAACCATTCCTCATCCAGTGACAAACAGGGAAGCAGTAGCATCCTTGAGGGATGGGAAAATGTAGAGAGGAGGTGAGTGAAGTCCTCAAAGACACACAGCTCATCTGCAGTAGTACCGAACAAGTCCCGGGAGCCACCTGACTCCTCCTCCCCAGCACTGGGTCGATAAATGTGCCCCACCATGTCTAGATTTTAGTGGTTTCTGGGGACCAGACTCAGGCCCTTGTGCTTGACTTTATTGACATTCCCCCACTCCTGCCTCCTCTGGAACCTGAGGACAGTGTGCAACCACTTCACCCATTCTCATGACTGTGCAATTGCCATTGATAAAAACACGAATACCATGTTCCCTTCAGAAAGAATCCACTCTCTAATAAGCCTGGAACTCACAGAGAAGACAGTGTCAAAGGGCACTGGAGGGAGGGAGCAGTTAAAGGGCACCACTGTTCTCTCAGAGGCATCCTAAGGGCTTGTGCTTTTTCTGAAGGTTCCTGTGGGTGAGTTTGAGCTGGCTTTTATTTTTTTTTTAACAAATTCATAAATAGTTGATGTCCTGAGGCTGACCGCCCCGCCGGCCTTCCTCTTCACTCTGCAGTGGGGTCCTTGTAGCAACCTCTTTGGGCAAGAAGACATGCTTTGACCTCTACAGGAAGCTGTCTCACACACAGCTGCTGACATGGGTGGCAATGTTCTACATGCAGCAGGGGTCAAGATAAGCAATAGGAAGTGAGAGTCATCTGTGTCTATGGAAACCAGCATCAAGGTTTAGACTCCAAACAGGGCTGCATTGCACATGGCTGCTTCCCTTCAGGGACAAGGAATACAGACTGGGTGATGCTTACTGTCAAGCTTTTAGTTAGAAAACCCAGAAGCAAATTTGCCTGGTAGCAACTGGGTTTTGCCTGGTAGCAACTGGGCTGTCAGTGAGCCCACAGGATCTCCTGGAAGAGGAGTAATTGGTTAAGGTGTCTCCAAAGAAACCCAGGCCTTATTGCCTAAAATTTGGTATTTTTAACATTATTTAGAAAAACGAATTCTCACCGATACAGTGGAGTGAAGGACACGTGCTGGGGAAAGCCATCGTGGACTTTCTAAGCCAGCACTAAATCAAACAAGCATCCTTGTAAAGATGAGATGGAAGCTGACATGGTGATGTATACTCAAAATCTAAGCCTCAAGAGGCTGAAGCAGGGCTGGACAGATGACTCAGTGTGTGGACATGCATGCCACCAAGCTGATGCCATGGGTTCAAGTCTTAGGGACCACATAGTAAAAAAAAAAAAAAAGAAAGAAAGAAAGAAAGAGACTTAATTGACTCCTGCAAGTTGTCCTGTCACCTCCACGTGCAAATGATGGCACATGTTCACAAACACACAAACACATAATAAACGAGAGAGAGAGAGAGAGATAAAACATGAGGGCCTTTATTAGTGTACACTGTGTAGTGATATCCTATCACAAAGAAAACAAAAAGATGAGAGAGATGGACTATTTGACACAGTCAGAATAAAAGACAGTAAGAATACAGGGGCAGAGATGGGAGTAAGGAATCTAAAAATCAAGGAATGCTGGTGACCACCAAAAGCTAGAAGAAGCAAAAAAGTTTCTATCTTGGAGCCTCATCCGGACAGCAGTCTTCCTGACACCATGATATTGAGCCTCAAGATCCAGAACAGTGAAAGAAGCATGTTTGATGCTTCAAGTCATGAAGCTTGCTGCTCTTTGTTACAACAGCAATAGAAACTGATGTAGTCTCTGAGTTTACATCAAGGAGGATACCCACACTCAGACAAAAGAGAATTGGAGAAGTTGCTGTTCCTGTGATGGGCTCCAAGATCTTGTGATGCCAAAGCCTGAGCACTGTCCTAGTCTTTCTCTTTCTCTCTTGCTACCCTTAATAATGGGCAAAAAATATACTACCATGTTTATCAGTACCAGCTTCCAAAATGATGCCTGGAGCATACAATATGATTGATAGAGATGAGGTCACATGGTTTAGTCTAGCTGCAAGGGAGGCAGGGAAAACTGGTACCCAGCTTCTGCAGTGAAATTTAAACATGAATCAGAATTCCCCAAGAGTACAGAATGAAAGTACACTACAAGGTCTGGAAACACTGTTGTCTTGCCCAGAAGTTTTCTGCAGGTTTTCTGTTGTTCTGTGAATTCCTCTGGGCCATTTTTTCCCATATGTTTAACAAAGTCATAAACAGCTCAGTGTGCTGAAGCTGATGATCAAGCTGGTTTCGCTTTACTTTCTCTTTAGTTTACTTTCCAGTTCTAGGAAGTTCCTTTGGCAGTGAGAAAGAAAAAGGGATGTCAGCTGGTGGAGGCCATTTCCTGTTAACTTCCTGGCTTTTCTGATGACCTGAAAGTAACAGGAATTCCTCAGCTTCTCCAGGTAAGTGTAGTCATGGAACAGCCATGCTGAGCAAGCTGTCCTCACTGCTAATTTTTAAAGTTTGCTTATGCTAGGTGTCATGGGAAGAGGCTTATACTGATACCCATGCACAGATATAGATTGGATGCAAGCACACATACATGTTAGCAGTGTGGTCCCCACCGTATGCATTGCCACCCTTGTATTTGGTGACAGTCACAGTAATTGGGAGCCCATTTGTATTAGTTACTTTTACACCCCTGTGATCACATTGCCTGGCGTAAAAGAAGATTCATCTTGGCTCATGGTTTCCGAGGGATTGGTTTCATCATGGTGGGGAAGGCATAATGCAGTAACTCAAGTCATAGTGACAATATATGGCAGAAGCTGTTTACAGCATGGCATACCAGGAAATAAAGAGAATGTCAGAAGCCACAGACAGTTCCTAACCATCAATGAGCCACCAATAGTGACCTATTTCCACCAGCCAGGCTCTGTCTCATAAAGGGTTCACAACCTCCCCAAATTGCACCACTGACTGGGAAACAAATGTGAAAGCATGAGATGAACCCCAGGAATTTTCCAGATTCCAAACATAGCATCATTTTCCAAATGGCGGGATGGAGGCAAGGAAAGGTGAGCCTACCACTTAGGGCCCAATGAGACAGAGATCTCAGAACCAGGAGTGATTTTTGGTGTGTGTCAGGAGAGAAGAAAGACTCATTTAGTAATTCATTGGTATTTTTCACCAATTGTTTTGAGAATCCTAGGACAAATGGCCACAGATTTCCAAGATGCATTAAATTCTTGGTGGACACCAGCATGTCTCTGGGAAGTGGAGACCCAGCCTCCTGATTCATTGACACTGTAGCTTGGCCAATGGCTGCTGGTGTGAGTTGTATGCTGATGAGGAGATAACTCTTCTGCATGAACCTGGGAGGCTGTTCTTTCTGAAAAGTTTTACTTTCCTGTCTCAGTAATGGAGCATGCTGGAGCCCAGTCATCCAATGCCAACCAATCCATAATTCCAGGAGTGGGTAGGTATTATTGGAAATATAGCAATATCCCTGTAATAACATGGGTTGTGGCACTACACAGTTACGATTCTATTGCTAGGGAGGCAGAACCAGGAAGAAAAAGTCAATCAGTGAGTTCCAGACACAATAAGAATCACTATCTCAAAAGTAAGGTAAAGAGTGATTGAGAAAGATACCCTCTCTAATCCTCTAATTTCCCCCATACATGCACACACGTGTGTATGTCCACCCACATTCACACCCACATATAAACACATCCACACAAAAAGAAAAGAAAACTGAGTCTTGTACATTTGTTACTTTTCTATTGCTGTGATAAAACATTATGACCAAGGCAACTTAAAGAAGAAAGGGTTTCTTTGGGGCTTATGGTTCTAGAGAGGTAAGAGTTCATCACCATCACAGGTAGGCATGGTGAGCTGACCTTGAAGCTGAGAGCAGAGAGATCACATTTTAAAACAAAAATTAGGAAGCAGAGAGTGAACTGGGAATGGCTCATGGTTTTAAAACCTCAAAGGTCATTCCCCAGTGATGCACTTCCTCCAGCAAGGCTACACCTCCTAATCCTCCTTAAACAGTGCAACCAAATAGAGACCAAGTGTTCAAGTGTCTGAGCCTATGGAAGGGGGTATTCTCATTCAAACTACCACACCTGGCCAAGAGAAAGTCAAGAAAATCTCTCCAGAAACAAGGTCCCATCTGAGATGGTACTACTGCTAGTGTGAGTCATGCCTGTGGATGTGTACAATAAGACACAGGAGATTTAGGGGCCTGGAACCAACCTGCAGCAAGAACTTGTCATAGAGACAGCAGCAAGAGAAGCCCAGAGTTGCAGGACCTGACTAAGGAAGATCAGAGGAGTGCACAGCCTGTATAGAGCGAGGCTGCCCTTGGTCCAGTCTCAGGGGACAGGGCACTGTAGAGAATCATGGAGCTCAAAAGAATGATGCATGTATTTTCTGACAAACAAAATAAATTCATTGGCCAAATTTCTCCAAATTCACCAGAATCACAAGAGCTGCTATACAGACAGCAATCTTTCAACTCCAAATGGAAGGTGGAGGAGGAAGGCACCTACAGGAATCTTCTTTCCTTTGTTTATTTATTTATTTTTGTCATATCTGCATGTATTAACAACCTAGGCATCTACTGTTGTCTGGGGGTTGTGCTGGGCTAGTTTAGTTGTTGTCCTGGATGGTTTCATGTCAACTTGACACAAGCTAAAGTTGTCAGAGAGAAGGGAGTCTCAACCAAGAGAAATGCCTTCATAAGATCAGGCTGCAGTGTATTTTCCAATTAGTAATTGGTGGGGGAGGGCCCTGCCAGCCCACTATGAGCATGTGTTTCCCCGAAGAACAGGAATCGACTTTCCTAATAAGCCAGAATATCCTTCTCCTAGGTGGGTACCACCTGCCACACCTCTTTGCACCATAGTGGGCTTCTCAACCACAGCACCGTCAGGAGTTTGGAAAAAGGCTCCAGAGATGGCTATGCAGTAAAGCTTTGCAAGCATAAAGACCCATGTTTGATCACCAGAATCCATGTTTTAAAAACAAATCTAGGTGTAGCAGTACACACTTGTAATTCCAGAGACAGGTAGATACCTAGCTTACTTGGCAAGTTTCAGGCCAGTGAAAGTCCATGACTCAAAGAAACAAGATGGATGGCAACTAAAAAATGACAGTATTATCCTCTAGCGCCCCCCCACACACACACATAAATACACATAGAGTTTGGACCAGGTTATTTTGTTCTATATACAGCCATCTTGTGTGTTATAGGATGGGGCACCAACACCCCTGACCTCCACTGATTAGATGCCATAATGGGTACCATTCCCATTAGGACAGCCAAAAATGTCTTTATGATGTCCAATGTCATCTTAGGGAGGGAGGTACAGTCATCTCCCCTGAGAATTCCCCATTCTTCTTTTTAAAACCATGCTTTAGGATTATTATCTAAATCGCATCTCCCAGGAAGTCTAGTCTCCACAGCTATTGACACCGAGCCCTCTACTTAAGCTCCTGTGGATTTCCTCTTTCTTCGCTAAGATTTAAGGTCGGAGCTGGCCCGTCAGCCAGCTGGCAAACACCGCTCAGGGTCCTATGGTCATATAAAGACTTGGGTGAAAAGGCCATTGGGTAACCATGGTCTAGCAAACACATTTCCTTGTGTTTGAAACTGCTAGGTCTTTGATGGTGTACTAAGGGTATCGTCAAACTTCTGCATTATTTGAGAATTTTTTGGAACTTTTGACCTTGAACATAAATGGCCTTTGGATGACAATGGGAGAATTTCTGTTTCTAAAGCAGCAATCTACGCGGAGCACCTCTGAAAGGAGTTCTGTTGTTAGTGTGGGGAGAAGAAGGTTCAGGCATACCTCTGGCTGGCTACCTGCTTCATCTGCCTCAGAGCTCTCAAAAGGCACTGGCCCGGGAGCCTATATTTTCCAAGCTCCCTGCGCTCTCTAATTTCCTGTTAGAAGAAGAGCAGGTGGCCCAGCTGCCACAAAGTAGTGAGGAGGGAACTTGTCGGAATTCGGTTCATTGGAACAGAAATGACAGAATGTCAATTTCCCTCCTAACTGCATGTCATAGTCGAGAATCAAATAAGCAATTACACCAGGCTAAATTGAATTCATTTCAGATTCAGATGCACGGCCCGCACCAAAGCTGCTCCATGTGGAAGAAACAGTCCCTCTGACGACGGACGTGTTAGCAAGTCGTTGGGTGGTGGGCCTCTGATCTGCACTGTCACCATTGTTCAGTCCCAGCCCGGGGGAGGGGTTGCCTCTGCTGAGCACTCTTTGTCTGTGACCCTGCAGGTGGGAAATAGTGACAGGGGTATAATCTAATGGAAGAATTTTAGACATCATAGTGTGGGGGTGTATCCAGTTAAGATCAGTGGTAGAGGTGGTTGTGTGCAAGCATGCATGTGCATGTGTGTGTGTGTGTATGTGCACGCATGTATGTATGCATGCATGTTTGTGTGTGTTATTTAAATCATCATGGAAAGGTTAGAACAGCCTGACCCACTTCCTTTGACCTCGCTGGTTTATACTAAGGCATTTCTTTTAGAAACGGTCCATAGTGGCTTGCATCCTACTTCTTCCCATCAATATCCTGATGATTTTTAAAGACTTTTCAAGACAGCTCTATGTGGGGACATATTTCAATAGACTAGCCAATAGCTTAGTATATGTTAGGTCTCAGCACCATAAGAATGCACCCAGCTCTGACATTAAACATGCTTTATTTTTCTGAGATTTGGCATTATAATAAATGCACATTTTCTTTTTGTAAAGAGAGATATGATCATGTGGTAAAAATGAAACTAGAGATAAACATACCTGTATATGATATAACTTTGTTTAGTAAGTAATTCCAGTAGCTCTGGCTTGTTGGGAACCCCCATTGCTTAGCAGATGGAGCAGCGTCTTGTGAGATAAATGAAAATAAAGAGACAGGTTATAGATTCTAGGTCTGACATTGCCTGCTGGGGTTTGTTGTGTGATCCACCTTTTCATTGCACGTGCAATGGGAATAGAATGAAATGTATTTATCCATTCCATTAAAATAGTTTTCTCACTCTTTAAAATGCTTGGTGAACTGAAATTTCATTTCTTTCTACAATAAAGATGGGAACAGCTGCTGCCTAGCTAGTTATCTTAGTAACGGCATTGATGAAAGGATAGACAGATATGATGGGCAGATTAGATGGATGTGTTAATGCATGGATGCATGGGTGCCTGGATGGGTATAAAGATAGATAGGTAAGTGGGTGGACATGAAGAAAGGTAGGTAGATGGGTAGATTGATTGATTGATAGACAAATATAAAAATATGAGAATGGGTGGTATGTGGATAGATATGAAGATAGGAGGATGGATGAATGGTGAGTGGATGGATGGATGGATGGAAATGAAGATGTGTATCTGGTTGGGTAGATTGATGAGCAATGGAAGATAAAAGAATGGATGGAGAATGAATGATGGATGGATGAGCATAAAGATAGAAGGATGGATAAGTGGGTAAGTGGAAGGGTTGATAGAAGGGTGTATATGAAGGTGGATCAATGAGTGGATCGATAGATGAACAGCATAGGAAGACATGACAACAGTCTGAATTTCCACCATCACTCAGTCCCTCCATCTAATAATCCTCTCTGTCTATCCCTTCTACATCGCTCT
This sequence comes from Alexandromys fortis, assembly GCF_014885135.2. Classification (NCBI taxonomy): domain Eukaryota; kingdom Metazoa; phylum Chordata; class Mammalia; order Rodentia; family Cricetidae; genus Alexandromys; species Alexandromys fortis. The sequence goes on along the minus strand of NW_026067926.1, from coordinate 8,247,024 downwards.
AGCTCCTACCTTGCCCTGTGGACTCATCGTGGTCAATGAGGCCATCAACACTTGTTGCAGGTGTGGCAAAACCCATCAGTCCCAATTCCAGGGAGAGAGCATTCATGGCCCTGATGGGAACAACTTTTACACTGGACTTATCTTCGATATATGCTAGTCTGCCCCTACCCCATAGGTGGTGGGTACACATGGGAGAGCCTGCTTAGGAGTGAAACTGCAGAGAGAAAAGCAGAGTCCAGGATCTGGGAAGTAGAGCTGAGGACCGGGGAAGCAGAGCTGATGACGGGGGAAGCAGAGCCCAGGACCAGGGAAGCAGAATAGAATCCTATTAAATGCCTTGTATATCTGACACCTGCCACGCCTGCAACAACAAACATCTCAGACTTCCAATGGATGTGAGATCTCATGCATCCATTTTTCCATTTTCATTTCTTGCAGCAATATGAAAGAGGTTCTTGGACCAGGAGATGGATATTTTTGCCATGTTCTGTGACATATTTACATGGAACTCACATATGGCTCCCCACTCTCCATCTTTCTCCATAAATGCACAGGCTGTAGGCCACCTGTGTGAGGAGTGCTTCAGCTTTGGGACTTGACCCATGCATGGTCCAATTTCCAATCGAACAATCTGAAAACCAACTCTATAGGTCACTTCCTAATCCTGCACAAATATTTGTGTTTTGATGACCAAAGGCAATGCTAAGTCTTCTGTAACACCATGCAAAGGAGTCTCCTTTTTAGAGACTCCTGCTCCCCACAAGGAACTCAATTAAAACAATTTTCATTTTGGGTGAACCAAAAGAATGTGGGGTAAACATGAAGCAGTCTTGTGTGTAAAAGGTTATCTGATGCTGTTCTTGATAGAGATTGTCCTTCTGGGTCTTCCTAATTCAAAGAGCTGTGATTGTGTAGAAACCATTGGGAAACCTTTTGCTTTCTCTCATCAGATGCCTTGAGTGTGATGCCTGGCAAAGAGAGGCACTATTGGTGTTTAGTGAATAACAAGTGTATAAACTGTAACCGGTTCACAACCCTCATCCCTGTCTGCTCATCAAGAAGACTCTAGCAGACAGCAATCTTAAAACCCCAGGAGATACTTATATTTATATTCTCTCTCTCTCTCTCTCTCTCTCTCTCTCTCTCTCTCTCTCTCCCTCCCTCTCTCTATGTGTCTCTGTGTGTCTCTGTCTCTCTCTCATGATTGAATGTAAGGTCTTGCATATCACCATAAAAGTCACAATATCCCCTAGAAGTTCCCTGCAGGAACCCCAAGCATGAAGGAGTGAGCTGTCCATGTCTGCATGACCTCAGACAGTTAAACTCTTGTGTTCAGGGTCTTGACGCCTCAGATAAATGATGGTGGGATCATGGTGAATACAAGCAGCCATGCACAGCAGCCTAGGTATACACCCATGATGTGAGAGGCCAAGGGCTGGGGGAGGGATGTGCAGAATTGCATCCTCAATCTCCGTCTTTCCCAGGCTCTGAACGAGAAAGCCATCAAAACCACCTCCCTGGCTGAGAAGTTTCTCACTCCCACCTCCTTCCCCTTTCTTCCACCTCCAGCCATTTCTTGCTGTCTCCCTGAATCACCTCATACAGCATAGCCTGAATAATTAAACTGTGCCTCTGGATGAGCAAAGTCGCGAGCCCCTTTCCTCTGACACCCACCTCAGTGCGGAACAGTCTATGGCTGAGAGTGTTCTTCCATCTTCCTTCCCTCCAATGCAGGGGCTGTAGAGGAAGCAGCAAGATGGGAGGAGCCGCTTCCGGCGAGCTTCATATTAGATTCTAAAACCACTGTGATTCATTCTTTTCCTACCAAATAAAATTCCTGTCCTTACAGTAAACATGATGGATGGAAGCGGCACCCTCCGAGATTTATGGTCACCTTGCAGGCTTCCGGCTGCCCCCATCTCGCCTCTCCTCTCCCTGGTCTTCTTTTCATTTTGCAGTGTAACAAAGTTTCACAAGGAAGTATTTTATAGAAAATCCATGTCTGGGGATTTATCCAGGCTTCTGTCATAAATTACGGCAATAGAGAACTGCTCTCTTGCTATACATTTCCAGATATTTCAACGGGGCGAGCACAATCGAGTCACCCACCACTGTGAGCTGCTGCGGAACGGTACAGCTGCACCTGTGGTTCAGACAGGAGCGAGAGACAAATGTGGATGCAAGACTGCCTCTGGCGAGAAGGCAGAGGAGCAGAGGCCTCTCCCCAACCTCAAGAAGGCCATGCTGAAATAAAATGGTCTTTGAAAGTCCAGATCAGCATCTATGAGACCAGTTTCCCCAGATGAAAAATGACCTCATCCCTCAATTCATCTTTGCCGTTAATACAATGACCTTTAAAACCGAGTTGCTGAGAATTGGATAAAGCTTAAAAAAATATAAAGCAAGAAAGCTCTGAAAAGATGATAACGGGTTCTTTAAATGCCTGCTAATCGAGCACCATGCTCCTCCGGCCTATGTTACACCAGATCTCTATGGCTCACCAGCTGTGGAGAAAAACCTAAGGCGAGAAGGAAAGACAGGCTTCGGAGATCACCTGGCTCCCCGAACATGAACTGGATGCTGCTCGATGGTCCAGCAGGGCCCCAAAATTGCTCACTCCTCCCTTAGATTTTCACTGGAGCTGGTGACCTTGCCTTCAGCAAGATGGATTCTCTTAATATAACACATTCAGTTTCTCTAAGAGAATTCTCAGCCTTCGTCACCCACAGTCTTGAGGAGAATGTCAGTCAAGATGTTCTTCCCTCCTCAGGCCCGGTGTCAATAAGAGATTCAGCGCCAGGTCTGTAAGCCATGAGTGGAGTAAGTTCAAGGCAGGATGAAGTTGGAGCTGGTTCTACTGATGTTGGCCACTTTCTTCCTGTTAGGGTCCAACATGCTTTAGGTCCCAGCACAGCTGAAGCTGGCCTCTGCTTCTGTCCTTGCTATCTCATGGATATACTGTTAAGTTCGCGGTTGTGTTTGTGGGGGAGGGGAGAACACAACTTACCACAATGCAGGCACTGTTGATAGTATATTAGTCCATTTTGCTATTATAATAAAATGTCAGAAGCTGGGTGATTTTATAAGGAAAAGAGGTTTATATTGGCTCATAGTTCTAACTCAAGGGTCAATGACCCACATTTAGTGATTCCCTCTGGATAGCAGATTTTAAGAGCATTCCAGAACAAATGATTTCTAGTGCAGGAGTTGTATAAGAGGTTGTGCCCCCCCTGTCTGGACTAAGAGAAGCAATCAGGGACAATGGAGATGTCCTCTCTAAAGGCATACTGACATCAGTGGTGTCTTCTAGGGCAGAGACCTCTGAACACTTCTGATTGGCTGTTCTGGACAGATGCATGCTCCATGTCTGAGTCAGGCTGTTGACATCAAATCCTAGGTGCTACTGCCTTTCGGCTGTGAATTCTGCCTGCTCTTGGTCTCCCACTTGCTAGGCAGCTGCTTCTGCACACCAAGTAGTGTTTGGAAGGCCAGCAGGTGCTCCTGACACTCAAGAAAGTCACATCTTTTCCGTCCAGATGCTGTTGGCTAAAAGAAAGCTTAAGTAGGAGCTTGAAGGCTGGCCGTGTGTGTGTGTGTGTGTGTGTGTGTGTGTGTGTGTGTGTGTGTTTGCATGCACGCATGCGTGTACACATGCATGCACATACGTACATGTGTATGTGGTGTGTTTGAATTAATGTAGGTGGGAACACATGATTGTGCATTCACATGTGGGTGCATGTGTGAAGGTCAGAGGTCAATGTTGGGTATCTTCCTCACTCACTCTTCCCCTTATTTTTTGAAACTCAGTCTCTAATGAGCTGGGAGCTCTTTGATTCAGCTAGACCCATGGCCAGCCAGCTCTAGGGACCTTCTCATCTCTCCCTCCCTCAGTGCTAGGATCACAGATGTGTACCGCTGTGCCTGGCCTTTTAAACCAGTCTGTCATGGTGCTTCAGCCTCCGCAATTCCATCCTCCAGCCGGAGCTTTCAGAGCCTGACTATCCTGTGTCTGCTGAGTTTTTGTCTCCAGCCTTCAGAGATGAGTCTCAAACAGTCCTGCTCCTAAATTAGAAGCCACGTCCTGTAAGTGCTGACTTGGCAGGGGTAGCACTGACATGATTTCACAAATAACGATGTTATCCGAGGCAGAAGTTGCATTAGATCAATTACCACTCTATTTTGGTGCCTTCCCCCAGTGTTTATTTCAGCTTACCTATTTTTAAACTGAAGCTCTCGGACTTCTCAGCCACAGCCACGGACCTTTCCAGTCCTTGCTCACGCCTGCCTTCTACTTTGAACTAAAGGGAATGATTTGAATAGAGAAGATGACATGAGCACAATCCCACTGGATCTCCACTCTCAGTTCCCTGGCTTGGAGCCTTCTAGATGGGTGTGTTCAACACCACAGAGTCGAAATCTCAAGGCTGGAAAAGGAAGGAACAGTCTGCGATCACTTTGAAGAATAAAAGCTTCACAGTGGCTGGACTAGGTGACCCCTTCCTCCTGGGGAAGGGCTCTGGACAGGGGAAGCGGGGTGCTTAGGAGAAGCCATTAAACCTAAGTTGTCCACCCATGTGACTGGTGTTTGCGGCTGATATGTTTCATGCCACAAGTTCATATATTGCACATTGACGCCTTGGTATCAGAATGGGACATTCTTTACAGATCATATCTTGATTTAAAAAGTAAATAAAAATGAGATCATTAGGGTGCTTCCTCATTCAGTAGAGCAGTGTTCTTATAATACCCCACAACAATGTGTGGAGATAGTGTAAAGTATGTGTATCATTTGTTTACTGTCCATAGGCCCTCAAATTTAGCCTCAAGTGTGATGGGACTATCTCTCTCCTCCCTCCTTCTTCCCCTCCCTTCATTATCTCCCACCTCCTTCTCTGTCTCTGTCTGTCTCTGTCTCTCTCTGTCTCTGTCTCTCTCTCTGTCTCTCTCTCTCTCTCTCTGAGACCCACCAGGTGAAGGTTACATGATGCTGGCTTTCTCTACAAGCCAAAGAGCCTCATCAGATATCAAATCTGCTGGCATCTTGGCCTTGAGCTTCTCAGCCTGCAGAATTGTGAGAAATAACCTTCTGTTGTTTATAAGACACTTAGTTCACCATATTTTATTACGGTATCACCAAAAGACTAAGTGATCCCTAGATAAGCCCTAGATAACAAAGAAGCAGTAGACTCTTCCCCTCAGCCCTCAGCAAGGAAAACTCAGCCAGCACCATCATTTTAGACATGCAGCCTCTACTACTTTGCCAAGTGACTCCTGGTGAAGCCACTCTATTGTGCTACTTTGTTCCAGAAGCCTTAGCCATCTAACCTACATGGGTCAGATCAGCTTTCTGAAGAGTTGGTTCAGTCTCAGGAGCTGCTGCCAGAAAGCTGTGCTGAGGGACCCACGACAGAGTGCTTCTGTCTCTCTTTCCTCCACCATGACCTCCACCTTCCTCTCCATCCCACACTAAGGGACCCTACATTGTGATGTCCTGTCTATCTAATGGGAACCACAGAATCATCACTGTGGAAGGGAAGATGAGGATGCCTTGGGACAACGCTTGTGGAGTGCAGACACACGGCACATGCTCAGTTGGTGGAAGGCTCCAACACCCCTCCTGGTAACAAGAACATTAAATCATACTTAACAAGGACAGATAACCACTGTAATGAATGATTATGAACTGTATTCAATGTTAATTATTATTGCTGGCAAAGGAATGTTCTGTGAATTTCTGTCACTCGTGGGAAGCTGCATGTGACACACAAGTCAGGCTCTGCAACTCACAAGTACTAGAGCCAAGGGGAGGTGCTTAAGTTCGGCAGGAATGGAAGCAGCAGTGATGAGAAGGAGATACTGGAAGACCACTGGGAGAAAGCTCAACACATCAGTCCTGGGAGGAAAAAAGGCATGGAGAAACTCACCCAAGGGTCTAAAAGACTGAGGTAGCTTTAGAGATAAAATATGGGCCTGATTTTATTTTCCTATATTCCTCCTAGTTGGTTAGTATTAAATATGGGGCCCTTAGTTTCTAGAATTAGACTCATTGCCCCATTAAAAATATGTATTAGATTTTATTAATCATGCATAATAATGGGATTTATTATGACACTTTCATCCACACACATATAGAATGAATTCTAGTTACATTCAACCAATGTTCCTCTCTTGTCCCTCCTGCTCCCATTGATGCCCTTCCTCTTCCTGACTGGTCCTCTTTCTACTTCCATGTCTTTTTCCTGGGTGATCCAGTGAGTTTAAATAGGGTTGCTCCCAGATGCGTGTGTGAGGGAGTATTGAGAGGAGCCTGGGCACCTTGCCAATGAGTGACTGGATACTGAAGAGAATCTCTCTCCACCTCTATCAACCATATAGATTCTCAGGAAGAGCTGAGACCCTGATACCCTTATTCCTTACCCTTTGAAAATTGTTTATTCATTGTTATTAGTGTGTGCACACCATGGTGTGTGCACGAAGGTCAGAGAACAGCTCTGTGGAGTCAGTTTTTTCCTACTCTTAAGTGTGTTTCAGGAATTGAACTCAGACTGCCCTTACATGGTAAGCCCTTTTGGCCACCGAGCCATCTTGCCAGGCCACTTCTTATCTCCCAATGATAATTTTAGATATGAAAATGTTGAATGAGACAGGGTGGTGTTAACCGTAATCACAGTATTTAGGAAGCTAATGTGGGAGAATTGCAAGTTTGTGGCTGACCTAAGATATGTATCAAGTTCGGGATGGCAGGCTTTATATAACAAGATCCTGCCTCAAAAATGCTTTTCAAATCTACCAGGGACCAGGAAATATTATAATGATAGTAGTTTGGGCAATGGGTTGCTGTTTTGAGTCTCATTCCACACTGGGACCTCTGTGGACTCCCGTGATGGACCCTACTCCTTTACACTCTGTAATTCATAATGTAGATTGTTCTGACATTCCATTTTAGAGAGATGAGAAAATCCACAGACAGTAGCTGAGGCGAGACTTGAATCCTCGTTCTTGAGGTCCTGGTGCTTGAGATCCAAGTCCATTTTGGCTAATGTCTAAATTGTTTTTCTAGAAATGTGGTAGCCAAGAACTATAGAACGGGATCACTGTGTAGTCGAATGTAATTTTAAAATTCTAATTCTCCCACTTTTGTCTCCTGAGTCCTGGGATTACAATAATTTACCACCAGGCACAGTTAACTTTATCATTGTCTATAGAGCCCTTCTCTCTCATAAGCCGTCCCATCAGCCAACTGTAGGGTGTTGGCTTTGGCAGTCTCTCTTTGCTCACTTTTCCACAGATGTTTCCAGAAGTGCTTTGAGATGCATCCCCAGAAAGAGCAGACTGTGGTTCCAACATATTTCTTTGTCACTGAGAAGCTACTGGTCTTTCAATTAGTTTTGGAACCTCCCTGGGCCTCAGTCAGCTCATCCAAAAAATGACAGACTGTAAGGATCAAATGGGTGATTGTCCTGAGACTTCCTGGCCCCTGGTCAGCACTCAATAATTGGTAGCTATTATTAGCTTCCTCCAAGGCTGGGAGATGTGAATGTAGATCTTCCAAGGGTTCTGGGAGTGTAGCCAACATCACCTCGTTTCAGACATGAAATTTCTTTCCAGTCTTAAATTTGGATTCTACTCTATAATACATCTACATTTGTTTTAATATAAAAGTAATGTGTTAAATTACCATCAGGGACAATGGGAAAAAACACGTAAGTGTTCCCTGCAACAGGCACCCCATTTGCCTGGGTATATAGTTTGAACTCAGGCAGACTTGAAAGGACAGGGACCCTTTCACTAGAGGATTCCTGATGAAGAGATTCCTGATGAAGGGTGACCTTGCCCACAGGAAGAATTTCTAAGATGTTTGGAACTGACATCTGTGGGTGGAGGTGCCACCTGGGTCTTTGAAATACCTTGTGGTGCGGAGGGGGGCAGCTATGATACAAGTTATCAAGACACATGTACCAACACTGATCAGGTTAAGAAACCCAGAAGGCTTTGTGATGATGTGAGACTGGATTATCCATGTTTGTACTTCCTCCTCCTCTCCTCTCCTCTCCTCTCCTCTCCTCTCCTCTCCTCTCCTCTCCTCTCCTCTCCTCTCCTCTCCTCTCCTCTCCTCTCTCCTCCCCTCCCCTCCCCTCCCCTCCTCTCCCTTCTCCTCTCTTTTTCTCTCCTCTCCTCTCGACTACTCTACTCTACTCTCCTCTTCTCTGTCCTTTCCCTCTCTCTCTTCTTTGCTGTCCTTTTCTGACTCATCTCTTACCAGCTCTCTTATTAATTTTTTTCCTTTTTTCCTTTCCCTTCCTTCCTCCCTCCCTTTCTACCTTTTCCTTCCCTCCCACGTTCCTTTTATTTCTCTTCTGATTTTACTCTATCCCTTTATGGTTTTCGTGTGTGTGTGTGTGTGTGTGTGTGTGTGTGTGTGTGTGCTGATGCACCTGGTTGTTCACGTGTGCATGGAAACCAAAAGACAACCTTATGTATCATCTTCAAGGAGGCCATCCACCTCCTTTGACATAAATTCTCTCATTGGCTTGAAGCTCACCAGTTAGGCTAAGTCAGTGAGCTCCAGGAATCCTATCTCCATTTCCCCAGTACTGGGATTACAAGTGTGAGCCTCTATTCCCTGCATTTGTATGTGGATTCTGGGGATCAGACTCAGGTCTTTGTATTTGCAAAGCCAGTGCTTAACTGATTAAGCCATTTCTCCACACACCCCTTATTTCTAACATGGTCTTTCCATCAAATTTCTTGTGAATCCATTTCCCCCACTTGAAGTACTGTAGCTGTAATTGGGGAGGGGGTTCATATAACACCCCCCAATCACAGGCAAACTGTGTTGAGAAACGCTGTTTGCAATGAAGATAGAAGAAACAGTGGCAACATGGGCCATTTCCACTCTGCTATCACCCACATCTCTAAATCAAATAAGTAATCAAACTCTAATCTGGGTTTGTTTCTACCCAAGAGTTGCCCAAAGTGACAGACTAGCTGCAGCTGGAGTTGTGACATGTGGCAACAATGCCAGTTCCTCCATCTATCAAAAATGTAATTGAAAATCTATTCCAACATTTCCTTTAAGGTACGGTATGTGGAGGAGAAGGGGCACGTCAATATATTGTGTCCAAGGTGGGTTCTGGGTGACATCCTCTAACAACTGGTTGCAGTTTTAAGTGAAGGAAACATTCCAGGTTGTTTATATAGTTCTGGACTCATTGGTCATTGACGATCCACATGAACCTAAGATGACACCTTTCAAATGGTGAATTTGAAACACTGCTACAGGCAATAGGGAAGAGAGCTGGGCCCTCATATTGTGCATCTACTTTTACTTTTATGACTGACCCCCAAGAACAAGAGACCTCCACCTTCCTGAATGAGGCTCTTCTACCTGGCATCGACCTGTGTCAGGGAGGGTCTTGGTTTCTATTCTATTTTGCTAAAATTCTCCAAGTTTTCTTAGAATTTAAGAAAAATGATGAAAATCTGATGAAAAATAAAATAAGAACAAGCCAATAATCCACATTACACAGCTTTGATTGCAAGCATATAGTTTAGAACTTGAAAACTCATACTCACAGAGCCTATGTTAGAGGTAAATAAAACTATCAGAGTTGGCCTCAAGGAAATAGGGTCACATCTCCCTCTCTACATCTCCATTCCTAGATCCAGCATGACTCCCTTGCAGCTATGTACCTGCAGATCTTCTGCAGTGGATTGCAGAATCTGAACTCAGGTAAGTCCCAATACAAGGTAATCATAGGTTTCCTACTCAAGAACGTCAGCAATTAAGTTGGTCAGTGATTTGTTTTTTTATTCTATTGTCCAACTGATTCATAGTGCCAATGAAAAAATTAGATGTTTCTAATTGATCATGTCTAATTGACAAGACATGACAAGAGGAAGGGCAGTCAAGCTACTACTGGGTAGGTTATTCCAGAGTCAAGGAGATGGAAGAACTATGACACTGGCCTTCAGTAGCAACTCATATCCTACTGTGGGAAAGACAGGATGGGGGAATCTACATTGACATCCTAACCATTTATGTTTATAAGCAATTGTTACTATAGTTAGTCACAAACCAAATATACATCTACATATATTGTTGTAACCAATTTGTCCAGCAGACACACAGTCTGCATGGCAAGAGGCTCCATGCTCCAGGAAGGCAATTCTGCAGAGCAACTAAGGTTGACCAGTTGACTGGTTGTTTTGATATTGTTGCTTTTCATCAAGTTACCTTTAATTTTATTAACTTCTAAGAAAATGATGAGACGTTTAAAAGATGGCCCAGTATCTAAAAGCACTTCCTGAACACTTGTTGCTCTTCCAGAGGACTTGGTTTCAATTCCTAGTACCCACATAGTGATTCACAATCACTTATGGCTCTAGTTGCAGGGGATCCAACACCCCCTTCTGCTCTCTGACTGGTCACACACATGGTGCATCTACTTATGTGCTGGTAAAATACCCACACACATAAAGTATTTTAAAAAAGAAAATAGTGAAGGAATTGGCAAGCTAGATTAAAAACTAAGATTCTGCTGAATATCATTTATTACCAAAGGCTGAACTCTGAAGCTCCAAAAGCCACCAGAAGCTATTGAATCTGGGCTCCTAAGCCAGGCATGGTTGTAATGCTGAGGTGGTGAACTTCAAGACTCTCAACCAACCATGGACAGTCCCTTGTACATCTCCAAATCACAGGTGAAGAAACGGAAGCTGACTATGAGACTCCAGGCCATGTACAGTCATTGTTTGTCAATCATAATGAAACCAAGTCACACGGAAGGTTCCCAACTCCTAGTAAGAAGTTAGTCACTAGCTGTTGCTCATCCTCCTTCCTGAGTTCCTCAGCATGAGCCATTCAGATATGAACAAATCCTTAAGGCTATATGCTATATGGGTTTCATTTAGATAAAATGTCCAGAGGCAGAGAATACAATCACCTTTTTCCAGTCTTCAGACCCAACTGTTGAAGAGTTGGCCCCCAGATGGTGACATTATTTTAGAAGTTTCCAGAAATTATCGGGCAGAGCATGGCTAGAGAAAATGAGTGCTTGAGATTGGGTCTTCAAGGATGTCTCATATCTGACCACTTTCTACATCCTGTCTGCCATGGAGTTAGAATCTCCTCTCCTACCCGACCACATTCAGCCAAATTTAGGTAAAATTTATTTTAAAGAAAGAAAGAAAGGGCAACATAGCAACTGTTAACATTGCGTTAGTAATCTAGAGAGATTGTGTGCATGTCTTCAAGCAGGTGAGCTCACCCATGTGTGTGCCTGTGGAGGCCCAAGATTGGTGTCAGGTGGCTTCCAGTCTCTCTACACCTTATTTTTTTGAGGACCAGTTTCTCACCAAACCTTGGGCTCACTGTTTCATCTAGACTGGTTGACCAGTGAGTCCCCAGGATCTACTCATCTCTGTCCTTGCCCTGGCACTAGGCTTACTAACATGCTCCAATGCACTCAGAATTTCTACATGAGAATCTGAACACAGATCTTCGTGTTTGCATAGTAAGCATTTTATCTACTGAGCCACCTCCTCAGCCCTACAGAGAATAAAGTACACCTGAGGATGTGTGTAGGTTCTATGCAAACAATATGCCATTTTATATAAGAGGTTCAAACGTCTTCTATTTTTTTTTAACCAAATACAGTCCTAGAACTAGTACCCTAAGGATAGAGAGGTATGAATTTCTATTAGTCATTGCTCAGGGTTTGAGGTAGAAATGGGAACTCACTGTGAATAGGTAATGTGTTTGCAGGTAATGAAAATGTTCCCCAAATAGATTATGTTGGATGGTCACACAACTCAATAAATTTGTCAATCATTAAATTGTATTCTTATGTAGATGAATGCATTGTTCATGCCTCATGCCTCAGTGAAGTTGTTTGGTTTTAAAAAAAAATGTAGAGGTGGTCACAGAGCAATTGTGGCTCTGTCCACACATCCCACAGGCTCTTTGGTTGTCATCTCCTGTTCTAGGACTCAGAGGCTTATCAACCGTGCCCCATGTGGGACAGACTTGATTGAGTAGGCTATTGCTTTCTTTGACAGCATTCTCCCACTACTCTCCTGTTCTGGGGCACCTTGAAACTGCCACCCTGACTTCTGAGCTCTGCTGATCTCTGGTTTCTTCCTCCCTACCTTGCTTCCCCAACCCCTGCCTGGACTCTCCCATCAGTCTCTGCTGCTCGGTGGTAAGAACCGAAAGCTGGTAAGCAGTTCAAGGAGATGGGAAGCCATAGCCTTAGGAGTCAGACTGCTCTACTTTGCTCTTCTTGGATTTTCCTCTGTGTCTGCTCAGCTTCGTTGCGATATCTCTGTGTATGGATGGTGTGAAACCATAAGGCAACAATGCAGCTGGATCCATTAGCAGAGGCATTGGCATACAGAAAAATGTGTAATTATATACTATTTCACGGGATGATGTCTAGTCTACAAAATAATTATAAACATTTGAACCAGGCTGAAAAAAATTTTTAGAAGAGAGTGAGAGAGAGGGTCAGTTATGTTGGCTGAGGCTTATCTACAAAGTATGCATTTGTGGACAAAGTGGGAAAACTCCATTCTTGCTGTCTGGGTGACACATCTTGCCCTTGGGCACCAGCTCTCCTACACATCTAGTGAGCAGAAAGGGAAACAGACCATGCCTCCCTTGGTCTGAAGAAGTAAACTGGGTTGAGTGTGTCTCCTAAGAACCCATTAAACTAAAATAATTGCCCAAACTTAGTAGAATGACTGATTTGGGAACTTTTAAAAAATTATTTAACCTCTCCAAACCTAGGACCTGATGTGTGGAAAGGAGATGGAAACAGACATCTTTGGAAGGATAGAATGCCATCAAAAGGATACCCTAAGTATTATGTGATTTAGCAGGCATAAAAGGGGCTGTGGAAAACGAAAACTGTAACAGATGGCCACCAAACCCTCGCTGTTGTTCTCTCTTCCACTGGTACCTTCCCAGAAATGACACTATAGGTAGAAATTTGGTTCTATCAGTCTATAAGGAGTAGAGGAGCATCTGTCAAGGTTGAAATGACTATCCTTAGTCTGTCAGAAGTAGCACACACGCATGGCGATTGCATGGCGTATGTAGCACCATTTCCCCTTCCACGATCATGGCAGACATTACCACTTGATCACTGCTCTTTTTGTTTGCACTTAAGTACAGTTCGATCTCCTTTGCCAGTGGTCACCCAAAACCACCACTACAGATTGATCAACTTTGCAGGCAGGATGGAAGTTATTGCCAGTTTCCTGTGCACGTTTATGAACAACGGAGTGTAGTGCACTGTCTGCTTCTCAATAAATACTTAATAAAATGATGACTAAGGGAGAGATGCAATGAGATTATTGAATACTGGTTCACTGGCATCTTCATTAGACAATCTTGTTCAAAGAGAAATCTCCTATTCCTCTAAGCGTCCTCCCTCAAGATGTGGGTCTTTGTCTAGTAGTTCTTGACTGTTTATAAATTTAGGTACCAAAGAGCCTCCTCTGAATTATACACGTTGAGAAAATCTCCTCTTGGAAGCATAAGCTACCTGAGGAGCTTGCTCCAACGATGGAGAAATCCTTAATTGATAGGACAGAACCAACTATTTTCTGGCCAGGAAGCACATCTCAAAACTGTAAGTCCAGCATCTGCAACTGAGCTGTAATGCCAAACCTGATGGTGATCTCCTTAGGAAATTGGTTTTAGCTGTGTGGATGACTGCCCTTAAAGCAGAGAGCCCAGCATCCGACACCAAGGCTGCAATCGCAAGCATCCCACGCTATTAATCACAGGAAGATTGAGTCTTGTTGCAGCGTTTGCCTTCCTCTCCTGCTGACTTCACAGTATTAATGCTGTTTACACAATAGTAAAAGTTAAAGTCATGTCTTCTAAATGAAGGGATGATGAACGAACAAACAAATTATACAGAGAGCCCCATCAACTGAAGATGAGGTTAAAATCTGGGGTCTGATTCTTTTGTCATTGTTCCATGCATATTTTTGTATAATCTTGTTTGTGAAGTATATGCAGACATTATATCTCCTAAAAAGGGGTTGCTTTTCTAAAATTTTCATTCCATAACATAACATTGCCCATGGTTTTGTGAACTCATTGAATTTCGGCTGTTGCAAAAATGTTCCAATTTATTGATATGTCATCACATACTTAATCATGAAGTCATAGTGTTCAAAGTTGGACTGTATCTGGTGTTTTCACACAGCAAAATGGGGTAACTGTCTGTAAGTATTCTTTTTATATCTAAATGTGGAGTGTTTCTTTGGGTCACATTCTTAGACAGACAGACAGCAATAGAGATGATAGATGGAGTTATAGATATAAGTGATAGATAGACATAAATATGCAGAGAGGTAGACATGTAGACGGGCAGCTATGCTCGGGCAGAAGCTGTGTAAGGCTTACATGCCCTCTGTGCAGGTTAACTGACTTTCATGCACATTTGTCCAGATCAAGGCATAGGTAATTTCAACAACCACAACGATTCTTTCAGGTAATGAATTTTAAACAGACATTAACTGCCTAGAGGGAAGCAAACTTCCTTCTTTGCTCCCAAACACCTGAGTTTCTGTTCTGAGCCAGAACTCCCTGGCCATACTGGATGGCAGTGGTCTTCTTTAGCAGGACTGTATGGTACTTTGTTGTCCAAGCCAGCATCTCAGAGGCATTTCCATTGTCCCGGAAAGGAACTGGGGAGGGAGCACTATTCCAACTCTTCAGGAGGCACTCTCTCCTCTCTGTCTATCCTTGACATTCTTGGTGTTCAGTTTACAAATGCCTTTTCCAGTGATCAGCACTTTCCTGTCTTCTTAGAGACAACAGAACTTTGCATAATTATTTTGCTAAGTGAAAACTCACCCGAGATAGTGTCCATATGCAATATAAATATAGAGATGTAAATAAGATAGTTAAAAAAATAAAAATGCTTATCTCTTAATACTGCTTGCCTTCTCCAGAGACATCTACTCATCCCTACGAGCATCATCATCAACAACACATTTATTGTGTCCCTACTGTGTGCTTGAGATACTGTGTTCCCACTGTGTGCCTGAGATACTGTGTACCCACTGTGTGCCTGAGATACTGTGTCCCTACTGTGATTGAGATACTGTGTTCCCACCGTGTGCCTGAGATTGCCTAAATTACGCAAATGCATCATTCAATTCTTGCAATACTTTTTCTTCGTTTTACAGTTACAGAAACTCGAGCCACTTTCACGTGAAGAGGACATGTGAGGACTGTTTCTAACCCAGGATGATGACTGCTTTTGGAGACGGCACGTTTGATCACCAGACCAGCCTTTGCTAGGGTAGGCAAATACAGCTTGAGCGGCCAGACGGTGGCAGCTTCCTGGTGTTCCATTTGGATTTCTGACAATTGAACTTTTTGAAAGGATAGGCACCAATGCCAGCAAAAAGACAGCTGCATCTTCAAGAGGGATACACGCGTGTTACATATTGATTATTACAACACAAATGTGGGGTGGACGGCATTCATGTTTTAATGACTTGGTTGAGATATAATTTACATATAATAAAGGTTCACCTGTTTCCTTACAGTACAGAGTTACAAACTATCGCTAGCCTCATTTTAGAATATCTAAAATCACCCTCCCCCAAAAGAGCTACATGTCCACCAGCAATCATCTCCGAGTCCTCCTTCCGCTGTTCAGCCATTGCAACCACTACTGCACACCAGCCTCACTAGACGATCGCCAACCACTACTTACGTCAACCTCACTAGATGATCGCCAACCACTACTGCATGCCAGCCTCACTAGATGATCGCCAACCACTACTGTACATCAGCCTCACTAGATGATTGCCAACCACTACTGCACACCAGCCTCACTAGACTGCCTACTCTGGACATTGCATATAAATAAAGCCATGTGGAACACGGTCTTTTGTGACTGGTTATCTTTAGCATTCTGATATTTTTGAGGCTTATCTACACATTCTCACAAATCAGAATCTCATTCCTTCATGAAGCTGGGTGATGTGGTCCCAAGTCTGTGATGCTTCTTCTTGATGGCAACTTGACGGGGCTTAGAATCACCATGGAAACGTACCTCTGCCCATGTCTGTGAGAGAGCTGCTAGGTCGAGTTGAAGAGGGAAGGCTCATCATAGGGTGTGGGTGGCAGCAGCCATTGGGCTGGGGTCCTGTACTGAATAAAAAGGAGAAAGTGAGCTGAGCACCAGCGTTCATCTCTCTGCTTGCTGACTGCAGATGCAACATGAGGAGTCGCCTCACACTGCTGTCCCCATGCCTCTCCATCCAGATGGATTGCACCTCAGACTGCGAGCTGAAACAAACTATATAATATAATGTATAATACAATATGTAGCATTATGCAGATTAATATATAACACAATGCTTTCTGTTGCATATTAATATATAGTATAATACATTCTGATCCATGTTAATATAATATTTAGTATAATGCAAAGTAATATGATATATAGTATAATGATTTCTGATACTTATTAATATAATATGTGATACATATTAATATAATACATAGCATATTACATTCTGATATGTACACATAGATGCCTTACACATGTAGACAAGCATGTCTTTATTAGCGTGGTTTATTCTGGAGTATTTGCTCTTGTATTTGATGAATTCAATACCCTACTTCCCCTCTCCACTATTAAAAATAAATATCTATATTTTAATTGATGCTGAATTTTCAAGATATTTTAACAGGCTTTTTTGAAAAATATTTTCACTTTTTAACTATCTTCCCACTCAGGAATTATTTTCATTTGGACAAGATGCAATGATGTTTTGAAAATTTATTTTTAGAAGTTTTTTTTTTTATATTGTTCCTGATACTTCTTACTTGTCTCCCTGTGTTATGTGCTTTGTATCAAGTGTTGTGTTTGTTCCATTACTGCCCCCAAATCCACTTCAAGGGCACCATTGTTGGTGGGGAGGAAGGTTATTAGTAGTGTGGCTGTCTAATTTCTGTTTCTGCTGTTCTAGCAAATACTGATTCTAGTCAGGCCACTCCTACCTCTTCCTCCCTGCTTCTCTCCCCTCCTCTCCTCTCCCTCCCTGCTTCTGTCTTGCTCTGAGAGTCCACTGAGTGTCTTAGTACACAAGCCAGCTGCCAGCACAGAGAGCCCAGAGCAATGTGGCTTCCCTAGTGCTTACACTGATGGCTTTCTTTCCTTCCTTGGCTCATTTATAAGAACTGTGATTATTTAAAGATTGTCATTTGTCCATCTTCAACAGAGTTTGGTTTACACAGACTTCATTAGAGTCAAGTGGTTTCCTTCTGTGAGTATTTTACTCTGTGTCTTATTAGACATGGCTGTCTCGGGTCACACAGCTCCTCAGCTTCCTCTTTAACACATGACATCATCACGGCTTTTATGTGTATGTGTGTGTAAGAAATAGAAGCCAGGGCCTTGCACACACTAGACGGATGCTGTTATTAGACAAGCGTTCTACCACTGAGCTGCATCTCCATGCCCAGAACTGGACTTTGAATTGAGGATCTCAGCAGCGCTTTCTGCCATGTCGGTTATGAGTCCTGGCTTGTGGACAGGAATCACCAGGAGAGTTGTGCTGAAGCCACTTCTCTGACACCCTAGACAAGTGCACAGGACCTACCAGAGTCGGAGCTGGGATATCATCAGTTTTCAAACTTCACTAGATGAATGTGTCACACAGGCAAATCTGAAAGACCTGTGCAGGATTTGGGAAATATTCAAATAGCAGTGGGGACTTTTTGTTTATAGACACTGATATGCAACTTGGCTTATTCAAGGGTGAATCTTACTTCTCTTTTGAGTGACTTGTTTCTTCAAATCTCCTGTCTTGCTTTTGGTCATTTTTTTGTATTGCTTTGAAGAAATTAGCCATTTAGGTGGTCAGATGACAGATGGGCCATCAAGTTCCAGGCAGCCCTTTCTCTCCTATTTCCCTTCAGGTCTGAGATTTCCATTACTTTCAACACAATGGTGTGGTTTTTGTCTTAGATTTGTGGAGAGTTAATCTGCACTTCAAAACAAGCTTTCCAGAAGGCTGAGGAATGTAGCACCTGCCTCAAAAGTGCAAGGCCCTCTCCCATCACAATCGATAGATAAATACTAAACATTCAGAAAAGGCTTTGAATTCGTTTCCCTCCTCTGCCATGATTTAAACTTACAACTACTAGTGTTAGGTGTGCGTGATAAGCTGTTTAGGTTACTTTTATCCACTCTATGCCAACAGCTGCTTTAGAAGGGATGGCAGGTGCCCTGTGGAGACACTGCCCTTGAATTATGTAATTCTCGTTTCTCCAGAGGAAGTTCACCAAGCACCCTAAACAATAGGTTGGGGGAGGGGGGAGTAGGTGAACAATGAGGAAACCCTAAAGAGACAGAAACTTTGCTTTTACCCTGCCTCCCAGGAGCACAGGACCCTGACAGCAGAGTGAACTGCGGGCTGTTTGTAGACTTTGTGACGTGAGTCTGCCCTTAGACACTGCTTTGCCATGTATTCTTGAGCCCCCACATGCTGTCTTTGGCAGTGCTAAGAAGGCCCTTGATAAATCTCTCACTAAAAAGCATTCCATCTCACTGTCCTTTCTGAACCCCAAATTTCGGAGCCCCTAACATGATGGTGCTTCTCTCATTGTTGGCTTTCTGTCTGGAATTACTTCTACTTTGTCTTTTTCGATTTCATTTGTGTGGCACAGTCTTGCTACGTAATACAACCTGGCCTGGAATGTGCTGTGTAGCCCAGGCTGGCCTCCAACTCAAGATCCTCCTGTGTCAGTCTTTGGGTGCTGGGATGGCAGGTAGGTGCTACCATAACTTTGTTGTTTGTTCATTTGTTTGTCTGTTTAGCCTTTTGGTTTCTTAGTATGTCTCTGGTTATTTTCCTAGTCATTTGTATAATGAAGGCATTGTAGTCTAAAGCTTTTTCTTACACTATAGTTTTTGTCATATAGATTGGCCTTTAATTTTTTTATTAATTAGATTTTTAAATTTATTTTACATCCCTCCTGCAGCTTCCCCTCCACAACATCCCCTCTGCCCTCCCTCCTCAGCCCACCCCTCCTCCACCTCGGTTCAGAAAGGGGCAGGCCTCCCATGGGTGCCAACAAAGCTCGGCCTATCAAGGTGAGATAGGATTAAGAGCATCTCTTTGTATTAAGGCTGGGCAAGGCAACCCAGCATTAGGAACAGGTATGAAAACAACCAAAGCGTTAGAGACAGGCCCACTCCCATGGCCAGGAGTCCCACAGATAGACAAAGCAATACAACCTTCACACATATGCAGAGGGTCTGGACCAGTCCCACGCAGGTTCCCCAGCCATTGATCTGCAGTCTGTGAGTTCCCAGGAGCAGGCCAGTTGCTTTTGTGGGTTCCCTTGTGATGAACCTGACCGCCCTGGTTCATTCCTCCCTCTCTCAACAGGATTCCCTGGGATCAGCCCTTGCTTGACTATGGATCTCTGCATCTGTTTGCATCAGTTACTAGATGAAAGCTCTCCGATGACAATTGGGGTAGTTGCCAATATGATTATAGATTTGATCTTTAATTTAATTTAATTTTTTAGAATTTCATATGTGAATACTCTATTTCCACTGTTCTTTTCCTTTCCTTCTCCAACCTCCCATGCCTCCCTACCTCTGCCAGATTCATGACCTCTTCTAATTATTATTGTTTTACACACCCACAAACAGCACAACACACACACTCACACACTGTAACCTGTTAAGGATGAATTGGGTAAAATTGTGTGTCTCAGATTTTACACTGTTTTAAAAAAATGAGAATTTCTAAAACCATTGCATTTGTTGAGGTTTTCTCTGTGTCTGGGTGTATAATAAACTTTATGATTAAAAGAACTGGCTATTTGCTTTCTGTTTAGGTACCTCTGCTTCTCAGTGAATCTGGGAAATTGAGTTTGCAGGTTGCACTCAGTGTTTTCTCCTTGTCCCTCCTCATTTTTATTTCTATTTATCTGTTTGCTATGAAAAACAAGTGTATTGATTTTTTCAAATATATATGTATTTATTTTATCAAGTCCTCATTGTTTTTCTAATAGTTTCAGTCTGTGTGTGAGGCATCAGCAGGAGTTTGGCACCACTGTAAGGGCTTTAAATAGCATTCATTCATTTATTCATTCATTCAGCCAGTCCCTTGACAATCCTAGGAGGCGGATTTAATGTTCTCCCAGCTTGTCGCATGCAGAAAGATATAAACATAAACTTAGCTTACCCACAGTTTAAGTGTGAACTGTCTACTATACTCTTACATTTGAACACAGTGGCACTGTTTGGGAAGGTTGTGGAGCCTTTAAGAAATGGAGCCTTGTTGGAGCAAGTGATTAACTGAGGTGGACTTTGAGGTTTTCTGTCCCCTCCCTACCTGATGTGGATGAGATGTAATTAACCTGTTTCCATGTCTTCCTCATCATGGTGGAATGATCCCAGAATAAATCCACCTTCCTGGAGACTGCTTCTGGTTAAGTATTTGGCTACAACAATGAGAAAAGCAGGTAGGACGGTTCAGAGGTTGGTGAGAGAATGTGGCATTGCCAGCTGGGTGGTTTGCATCCGTAATCTCATCCTCAACCACAGCCATGTCTGACACCCATGGCAGGTACACACCTCCTGTCCATAGCCATCTGATGCCATGGTGAAGATAGGCTCTCTTTTGATGGGACTTTTATTCCTGTTAACCGAGTCATCTATTCTATCTGACTTATCATTATTCC
This sequence comes from Alexandromys fortis, assembly GCF_014885135.2. Classification (NCBI taxonomy): domain Eukaryota; kingdom Metazoa; phylum Chordata; class Mammalia; order Rodentia; family Cricetidae; genus Alexandromys; species Alexandromys fortis. Next base: position 8,226,281 of record NW_026067926.1, on the reverse strand, counting down.
ACTGACAACTCAAGCCAGGACAATATTCACTCTTAGTTGAGCTGTCTCTGGACTCTGACAGGAGACTCACAGTATGCCATATGGTTAGCATGAAGTACAGCAATGCCCAAGACAGAGGAAGCCTGGCTGCATGGGGAAAGTAATCTAAGTAATTTATGCTATGGGAAAGATGGAAACAAAGTCAAGGTGAATGATGGTTCTGTCCCAGCCACTAAGTCCATGAGTATGATCAGGAGCAGAATCTTGAGGGACACAGGCATCTGAGCAAGGACAGAAGGAACAAATTAGGGCAACACTATGAGGTGAACATCCTTCTGGTGTGTTCCAAAGACGGTGAGGAAGTTAGCATGAGACAACTTCATTAGGACAGAGAGGACAGGGACAGGCACTGCAGACTCTAAAAGGTACAGTGTCCCAGGATGCTTCTTTTTGTCTGGTTTACTACCTCTGCCCTCTTGGTTACAGAGTGGCTACTAAAATTTCCCCTACACACGTTATATTCCAGTTAGAAAAAATGGAAATGAGAAGGTGCAAAGGAGAGCTAGTCCCAGTGTATTGAATGTCTTCATCTGGAAGTATTTCTTGGGATTTTTATCACCGACTCCTACTAACCTTTCTCAGATCACTTCTAACAAGAACACTGATAACCATTGCTTTTGTCCTGGGCACACTGTCACTCCAAATAAAATCAAACAGCTGCCACCAAACAGAAAGGGCAGAATAAGTATAGATGGGTAGCAAGTGGGTACTGTCAAACCAAAGAGATTACCAGACATTTCCTGGTTTTCTGAAGCCTCTTTGGAATGGAGTCCTTGGGTATAAGACTCTGGAGTCTCCAAGGGAATCAGCACTAGATACAGAACAAGCCGATTTTGGGGTGTGGAGCTGAGACTGCAAACCAGGTGGGGAGGCAATTTTGGGTTTACAGAGCTGTGCTTGACCACAGAAAGATCCAGGGACTGGGCAATAGCATCTGTGGCACAAGGGACTTTGGAGCATTTGGGATTGGTGAGTTGGGTAAAATGGGTATCTGGATGAATCAAGACTAAAGTCTAACACACCAGGTGCTTCTTTTCCTTTGTTGATAAGATAGTACAGTGTGTGCACGTGCGAATGTGTATGTCTGTGTATGTGAGTGTATGCACAGGTATGTACCTGTGTATGTGTGTGTATCTGTATATGCATGTGTGTATGTGAGTATGTGCATGCGCAGGCTCAGAGAACAACCTCTGTTGTCTTCCTCAGTTACCATGCATCTTGTTTTTATGAGACGGGGATCTCGCATTGCTTTAGAACACATTGATTAAGACAGACCTGTTGGGCACCAAGTCCTATGGATCAGCATCTCTCTGCCTTGGTGATGCTGACTGAGATTCTAGATATACATTACCATGTTTGGCCTTTTTATGTGGGTGCTAGAGGTCAAACTCAGGTCTTATTGGTTGACTAGCAAACACTGTGCAGACTGAGCTATCTTTCCAAGCCTAAGATGGTTGGTATATTTTATCTTTTTCCTTACTTTGTAGATTTCCTCCAAACCATGTCATAGTTCTTGTTATATCCCCACAAGGAATTACATTTTTATTAATCACTGTTTGAGAAAATCCCAGCCACAGAAGTCCAATGAACATAGCAACAGCCTTCGCTTGCAGATCCCAAGAGTGTCTTATGTACACTAGAAAACAAATAGATCTACAGTCATTTGTTTGGTCCATGGTGGATTTTGGAGGCATAGGAGTCAGAGCACTGCAAGAACTGCGTCTTAAGGATAAGACATAAACTATTCCACAACCATTGCCTCATGAGGCTTCCCTTATGGCCTGTCAGGACATGGCCTACCCTACTCACTCTAACATATCTCTTGATTCTCCATTTCTTCATTGCACTCAATTTTCTCCAATCCTGCTTGTTTGCAAATTTACCTACTTGTTCTGATGCGCCTGATCCATTGTGTGCAAGGCCCACAGCAGTGGGAATCTTCTGTGTTGCCTTAGTCATGACTGAGTTTCCAGGGATCCCTACCCTGAGCATCAAAGATGTTCTCATTTGGTATCAGTAGAATACAATGTGCCGAAGCATATAATGCAAAAAGTAGCCACTACTAGATGCTAAGTAACGATGACCTTTCCTTACCACCCATCATCACTGTTGACCTTTGACGGCTGTATCAGATGGGAGTCGCAGAGGAACAAAACAGGTAGGGTGAACATATATCGCAAAGGGAGTTTATTAGACTGGCTTACACCACAGAGGCAGGGCAGTCCAATGATATCTGCCGGACGCCCATGGAATTGTTCAGTACACAAGGCTGGATGTCTCAGCAGTTCCAAGCTAACACTGAAGGCCTAGAGGATTCCTGGAGACCTGTTGATTTTCAGTGCACATTAAAAGGCCCAGATGCTGGATTCTGACCTCAGGGAAAGATGCCGGCAGCAGCAAAAGGATAGATGCACTCCCCGGCACACCTGGAGTCCAGGAACCGAATTTGGCCCCACGGAACTTGTTTTTAAAGGAAAGCATCCCCGTGAATCTAGTTTGAGACGCGGAGCTGGAACAGTTTGTTCCCCTTCTCAGCCATCAGAATATCGCCAGGTTGTAGTTAAGGCTGGGATACTTTACAGCATCAAGTACTGGTTTCCAGGAAGCAGAGAATCTCTCAATCAAAAATAGTGTTTTTCACTGTCCTTACCTGGTGCCTCTTCCTTCCCTTCTCTTCTCGCTAGCTTCCCTTAACCACTGATGCTTGCAAACCCACGAGCTTTCCTTTTGTACACCTCCATCTAGCACCCAAGTTTCTGGCTTTCTCCAGATCTTGCCTGCAGGAAACAGGCCGCTGGAAAGTTATTTGCTAACTAGAGCGCCCTCTGCTGATGAAAGAGTCACTGGAAATACAGCTACAGGTCAGCTGTAGGTCTGTCTGCACGTGGGGGTGGCAGAGGCCACTTCCTTCCCTTGGGTGGGATAGGGTCAAAGACGGAGAACATTTACCCACAGCCCACACTCTGTAGGGGCTTTTCTGACCCTTCCGCCCAGACTGCTCCCCCCCGCCCCCCGCTGGCTTTTGGGATTGTGAGCTTCTGCTGGAAACAGGGATTTTGCGGTTGGAGGCGTTCTGTGCCAGAATCTCGCACCATCAAGCAGAAGCAGGTGAACCACCTGCTTCCCGATGTCTGTGTTTGATGCAGAAGTGAAACTCAGGAGGAGTTTAAAAAATTCTTCTGAAGAGCAAAGTCGGGTCAATTGGTAACATTTGGGTAAAAAATGACTATAAAAACAAGAAACAGACGTGATTGCGATGAAAACGGAAACCATATACCTCTGTAAATTTGAATGTTAGTCTGAAGTCTATTTAAATTCAGGAGGCAGGCAAAGCCCCAGTTCACAGGAACCCTTGGCAGGAACATTTGGAAAGGACAGGAAATTTCTCTACCTGGCGATCAGGTTGTGACCGAGCTGATAGCCTTTCCACTCTCCATTGGCTAATGCCGCCACTTCCCGTGAAACTCCGGGGAGACAGGAGTCTTCTTTTACCTTTTCTACTTAGCAACGTGCTTACAGATCATGAAGTGAAAACATTGCTGAGATGGTATTTGAACCTGGGTCTGTACCAGGCTCCAAATGCAAACCTGCATCATGATGGAAGAATGTCCCTGGTTCATTGTACCTGTCCCCAACCCTGTAATTGATGGATGTTCAGTCCACATGCCGATTTCACTCACTGTCTTGCACTGTGGTAAGTGGCAGAGACAGCAGAGGTAAAGAAATGACGCCAGAATCTGCCCTTAGAGAAACTGGAGTTCAAAGTCCTGGTGTTACACAGCCTACTCCAGGCACCCTTCTGTGACCAAACCTCTCCTCTCTCTGATGCTTTTGGCTACTTAACATGGGCACATTAGGGGCTTGCTGTGTACTCTAGGCTGGCCTCAAATTGTAATTCTCTTGCCTCCATTTTTCAAGTGTGTGTGTGTGTGCCCACAAGGTTGGCTTTATATGTCAGTCTGAATGAAAAAAATTACTTGTATTAGTTATCTCATTTAATCCTTATGAGAAAGTGCCAACAAAGATCCTGTTATGTGAAGCCCAATTTTATGGGTGAGGAAACCGAGGCATAGAAATTAACAAAGGATCCTTAACTTAGAACACAGCAGAGGGAGCAGGGAGATAGTCACTCAGTAAGGGAGCTCGCTCTCCGGGATCCACATTAAAAAGTCGGTTGTGATAGCAAATGTTTGCCATCCAAGCCCTGAGGATCTGGAGACAGTTCATTCCTGGCAGTTTAGCCTTTATTTCCTTTTAATTTCCAGACCCCCAAACAAGATAAGAAAACAACAACCAAATAAACAAACCCTAAAGCCACCCCTGAGGTTGCCTCTGGCCTTCGCATGCACAAACATACACATACATGTGCACATGCACTCATTAAACAACCTAGTTCTCATCTGTTGCATTCATTCCGTGCACTCACACTGGAACTGCTGTCAATCACTTGTCATGTCCCTCTGTCCTGTGGGATAGTCCCTTGAGGGCCAAGACTGTCCTAAACATTCCCTTTGCAATCAATAGCTTAGGCTTAGGCAGACCCAATAACTCAGAATACTCTCTGGCTAATTCAGCCTTCCATCCTGGAAAGTGATGGAGAAGTAAGATTTGGCAGTTGGGGTGGTGGTGGGAATTCCACAAATCAGGCGAACTTCTTCAGAGCTCTGGCTCCTGGGAGCCATAGCGTGGGAGCGTAAGAACCATATTTAAAAAGAAAGGTTCCTTGGGGAATCTTCGTCATCCCCAGATTTCGCTAGCCCAGCAGGATGCCTGCATGTAATAGGGTCCCATGCATCTTGGTGGAATGAAAAACGGAGACTGAAAACCCCAAGGACTCTGGATACAGCGGCTGGAGCCACTGCTGAGTCTCAAGCAGGATCCCGGCCTCTGCCTGATCAACCAGACCCACATTCCTCTTTATGAGTAACTGGAAAATGGAAAGAATTCTCTCTCTCAGTGCAAAGAAGCTTCTTCTGTTTGGTGAGGTTCAGCAAACTTAGGGTACCCACCTTCTGGATCTCCCAGCTGACTGTCTGCCATACTGAGATGGACATTTTAGATACCCCAACTCACCCCAGCTCTCAGCTTCTCTTCCATCTCTACCTCCTCATTTGCTCTAAAGTGTTTGAAGTGTTATCTCGGACCCAGATGCCACCTCAGGTAAATTTTCACCAGAAGCCCATCAAATCAGTTGTTTATGGCATCTCCAAACCTACTCACCCAGGGCGACTGGACCTCTTTCTTATGTGGCTTTTTATGAGTCAAGATAAACATCTGTGTTTCTCCTGGGCTTTAGGCCCAGGATCTTTAACCTCAGTGCTGAAGCACTGGGGCCCTGAGGGAGTTGAGTCAGAGCCTGGGCCCTGGAGGACTCCAGTTAATTGTGTCACCTGGAGGAAGCCTAGGTCAATGCGGCCTTACAGGCAAATGCAGTAGAGATCTTAGAACAAAGGTGGGCGGAGGGCTGGAATACTCCATACCACCAGCCAGTGTAGGGTTTGGAAAGCTGTGTTTACATCTCCTCTGTCCACTCACTCAGAACGAAGAAACCTGAAGTCTGGGGAGGGGAGGTGACTGGACCAGTATGGGACAGGCTCCATGGGGAGTGCATGGAGCCAAGAGGGAGGCCGCTCTTCCGCACCTACTGGCACCCATCCACCCGGAGCTATGGAGCAGCTGAGTGGTTACAGAGATGCTAGCATGCACTACCCCAAGGCTAGAGGTGAATCACGGGACCCTGGTTATGGTCATCCCCATGGTCTGACTTCCTGGGCTCTGTGACTGGCTTAGGGGTAGCTTAGGACAGAGAGACGACTCCATGAGAGAAAAATAAAATCTCTCTGCATCTTCAGAGAGAATCCTGGTCTAGAAATGAACTAAAGTTACAACTAGTCTCAGCCACAGAAGCCAGGCCTCTTGTGATGCTCCAGTGTGAACAGACCCGGTGTAAGATAGAGAGAGGAGGAAGGGAAAGAAAATTCTGCAGGAGTAGTTTCTGGGTTGCTGGATCAAGCCAGGCCTGTAGTCGGTCCTCCGAAATATCTAGTTATATGATCCTGTAAGGTTTATTTTTAGATTGTTAAACCAGGTGTTTTATTTCATGAACTATAAATATTCCCAGCCGATAAGCAGATTAAGAGGAGGCTGGTGAGCTAGGGAGCTGCTCTCCCATACAGTGGGAATGCCTTTGTGCCCGGCTGCAGAGCTGGAAGGTGGACATGGACGGGACTTCAGGCCGTCGGGGTAGCAGGTTGGCCAAGGACACACGCTATTCCAGAAGCGCTCTCATGAAGTCATGGCCCCTTTGCAAGTCTTGGTAGTGATGGTGACCATATTTCCTTTTGAGAGTCCATGCCTACATCTGGCTCCTCTGGCCTTCAAACTTGCTGTAGGTAAGGGTCCTCCTCACTCACCTTGGAATCCTTGTAACTGACCCCACATCTGACACAGGTCAGTGCTCTGGTATATCGGTGCAGTGGACCGAAGGGTCCATTTCCTGCCACTGTTAGCCTCATTCCCTGACAGACTTTGTACACAGCCACTCTCTTCCTTATAAAAACCAGGATGCTGTGCAAAAAGGCAAGAGGCAAAAAGTCAAGAATTCACTGTAAATTCCCAACTCAGCGACAGAGACATCAGTCCCCTCCTTGTGCAGACAGTCAAAGTTGCTTGCTACGCATCAAAAGGAAAAGGCACTAAGACTGAATCAGAGAGGGCTGGGGGAAATTTGAGTTCAGAGAGAGCATTCCTTCCAAACTCTCATTGGTAGAGGAGAGAGCACAGGACAAGGTCAAGGGGTAGTCTTGGAGGTTCAAGGTCACCAACCAGAACTGGAGAAAAGTGCTTCTCCTTACATAGCAAGGCTGGACTCTCCCAAATCTGAACTTAGTACACACAGAGAGTCAGACATCAGGACTGGCTGGATGGAAAGCAGGGCACGAAGGGAGACTCTGTTGTTGGGCAGGCACTGTCAGCTTATGGCTAGGGAGGGCTGGGAAACTCCTTTAGCCACCAAAGCATCCACTTGCCAACTGGATTTAGTGGATGTTGGAGTGTGAGTCCTTGGGGACCGGAGAAGTGAGTCAGCGAGCCCTGCATCTTCGGTTGGCCCTGGAGGGGGGGGGGTGACTCAGAAGTCACAAAGCTTCTGCTGATTAACCTCAGAGAGTCATTGAGAAACTCCTCCCCATCGCTTCACTCCGTGATCCAGGAATCCCGGGCTGCAAGAGCCCGGACCTGTGACACTCCCACGTTTCCTTCCATCTCCACCTGCCAAGGTTTTCTCAGTGTAACCGAAGATCCCGGGACGGAAAACTCCGCGCCTCCTACAACTCTGCCTCTAGTTTTCTGCCACATGGAACACAGGGTCTCAGGATCCCTCTCTCTTTTTTCCTAATCTCCGCAAACCGAGCTGCCCCATTGGCTCGTCTGTTTCCCACTCTCCCCGTCTCAATCCAAAGCACTGACCTTTCCGCACCCCTACCTTTTTCCCACGCCGTTTTGGGGGTGTCTGTCTGCTTCTCTCGCTCCGGCCCCCTCCCTCACCTTCTCCTCCCCACGCTGCCCTCGGCTCCTCCTCCAGGCCCCGCCCTCTGCTCAAGGCCCGGGTCCCTGATGGCCCCTTCCCCAGGCCTGGTCACCCGAACGCCCGCCTCAGAAGCCGGGGGGTGAGGTGGGAACCCTGGCCGGAGAGAAGGAGAATCGCGCAGGGCTAGCTCCCTCCTCTCGTCGTGTCCCCGCGCGCGCGCCGCGCCCCCTCCGCGGCCTCCCCGCGCCCGCCTCCCGCCTTCCCCTCCTCCTGGTGACGTCCGGGTCCCTGCCCGTCTGAAAACTCCGCGCCGCGGCGGTGGAGGCGGCGGCGGCGGCAGAAGAGGAAAGGGAGGTGGAGGTGGTGGAGGAGAGGAGCAGGAGGAGGAGCAGCGGCGAGCCCGGGCGACGGCGGCGGGGCCCGAGCGCGGAGCCCCCGGGATAGAGCGCGCACCGGGGTGTTCCGGCACCCCGCTCGCCCCGGGCCGCCGCGGAAGATGGTGGCGGCGCCGTGCGCCCGGAGGCTGGCGCGGCGCTCGCACTCGGCGCTGCTGGCGGCGCTCATGGTGCTGCTGCTGCAGACGCTGGTGGTGTGGAATTTCAGCAGCCTGGACTCCGGAGCTGGCGAGCGGCGGCGCGCGGGGGCAGCGGCGGGAGCAGCCGAGCAACAGCAGCAGCCCGCGGCCCCTCGCCGGGAGCGCAGGGACCTTGCTGCCCATCAGCCCGCAGCCCGTGGAGGACCCGGAGGCCGAGCAGGCGGAGGAGGAGCACGGGGAGGCGGCCCCGGAGGAGCCCGCGCGCAGCAGCCTGGCAGCCGCGGGGCACTGGCCGCCCGGGCGAGGGTAAGGTGCCCTTTCAGAAGGGGATCGGTAGCCGCGCGGATAGAGAGGGACAGATTGGAGACCCTACCCACGCCTCCCACCAGTCCTTGCCACCCTAGTCCGGGTATCCGAAGGGACTCTGCGCCCTGGTTGCCCTGGCTGCCCTGGGCAGCTGCAGGGTCGTGCACTGAGCTGAGCTGCTCCGTGCGGAGTCCGAGGACCGCCCCCTTGGGGTCTGGAAAGTGAGCTCCAGGGGAGACGCGCTTTCAAGAGGGTCCTGTTCCCTGTCACTCTTGCTGGGTGCCCTACTTGCTCTCTAGATGGGGGTGTTGAAGCCTCACTCCCACCCGAGTGCGTGCATCGGATCGTGACCGATCCTCAGCCGCTGCTCAGGGGTGGTTCTCCACGCAGCCTCTCTGGTCTGAACTGTTTGCAGTGGACTGAGAAGGGACCTGGAATGAGTGTCTCACTCAAGCCATATCCCTGGTACCCAAATCAACGCTGGGTCACTCGTAGCTGATCTGACTTTGGGTCCTGTTTTCCCTGGGTGTCTGCTGCTTCTGTCTCCACCTTCCTCAGTCCCTAACCTTGCCATCACCTGCCCTTTCTGACTTCACCTCCTCCGGAATCCGCTGCTTCGGGGCACTGCCTGTCAGTCCCAGCTAGCTGTCTCTGACTTGACATAGGTGACCCGTCGCACTTACTGTCTTTTTGTCTGACTACACTATCATCACACCTCTGGGTGTGCTTGGATGTAGACAGTCAGGGTTCCGAAACTGTTTCCCACAGTTCTTCTAGGGCTACCTGGTTATCTAGGTGGGGCGCCAGCTTGTCTTCCTCCCCTGTTCCCAACTTCTTTGGGGGTATCTGTTTCACCTTTGTCTGAGCCAGGAGGGCAGGGAAACTGAGTCCCTAACTGTGGCACAGGGTCTCTGCTCTTCGTGGGAATGAATGACTGTCTGAGAGCTGGCTCGATATGCCATGTGACTGTCTGTCCATCATCCCAGTTCCCTGTAGAGAACTGCCTAGCATCTGAAGGGCAGTAGCCACCAGGGGAGTGTTTCTAGGATCTGTAGGAAGAGAACAGTCCTTGTTATTGCTTGTCACTCCAACAGCTCTTTGAAGACCACCTTGACACTGTATGTCAGAAGTGCTTTCTGATGTGCTCAAGTTCTTTGTGGTTGTCTAGACCCTTATTGCCTGAGCATAGCTCTTGTTGCCTGTGGACTGGAGCAGTCTCAGGACTGGATCTGACGGCATTTGACTGCTGGGTAGCCGCCAGGGAGAAGTCTTGCCCTCACCTGTGGTGCAGAGCAGACTGAGGCTTGTGGGTGAGAACTAGAGCGTTTTCAATGTCCCCGAGTTTTTCTTGTTTGTACCCAAGGGGACCCAGGCACTCGCTGTCTTTGAACTCCCAGAGTTGATCGTGTGTTCCGGGGGAAACAATATTCCTTCTGGAATTAGAGACCTATTGGGTGGTGAGAGAGACTGTGAGCATGTACTGCTGGCCCAGTGTGGAAACAGACAGGCTCGGGAGGGAACCATGGGACTCACTGTGCCTTCTGCAAATGGGGTTCAGAAGGCACTTTCAGGGTACGCAGACCACCTGTTGAGATAAATGAGAAGGGAAGAAAAGAAGCCAGCTGACAATTTCTTCATAACTCCCCGATGTTCTGAAGCGATCCGCAACCCTCCATGTGTGTTCAGCTAGGCGTCTTATTCCCTCTTGTCCTAGCCCAGTCACATCAGGTCTGCAGTTGGCAAGGTGGGTGGCAGGGTGCCACTTCCCCTTTTAAGTGTGTTTTTGGATTCCCAGTCCTAGCAGCAGAGTTACTGGGATTGTCCACAATTTCGCTTTTATCCGTAGGTTTGCATATATCCTCCCGCCTGTGTCCTCCAGTGCCTCCATTTCTTTACCTCCCCGCGTAGACATATATGCATTTTGTTCTTTTTTTCTTTCACTTTTCCATTCCTGGTAGTTGTCAGCTGTCCAGTCTTGTTGCCGCTCCTGGACTTGAGTTTTCTGTCATATGCTTGCCCCTCTGCTCTCTTTCCCCTCGCTCACGTTCATCCCCAGGGGCTGCATTGTGCACAAGATGGCTAAAGCTTGGGGGTCTATGCTCCTAAAGCTGTGCCCACCCCAACCCCTGCCCTTTCGTGGAGCTCAAGGAGACCAGAAGGGGGCAGGCTGTTCCCAAAGTCCATCAGAGCTGGAGCTTGGGATGCAGGCAGAGAGAACCACAGACTGCTAACAACCACGGAGGCCCCTTGCAACATGCTGTTCATTTCTGGACCCTGCCTGGGCTTTCTGCCTGCATGATGATGCAGAGGGATTCCAGAAGGGCATTCAGGAGTAAGATACACACTTGTGCACACATATGTGCACAAGTCAGCAGGCACAGGAGCGCTCTCTCTCTCTCTCTCTCTCTCTCTCTCTCTCTCTCTCTCTCTCACACACACACACACACACACACACACACACGTGCTGTGATTTTTTTTTCCCAGATGGCTTCTGCAAATACCACAGAAGCATATGTTTGGACAGTGATGCTCATCTTTGTGTTCCACTTTGTGGCAGGCAGGGTAGGGTGGACAGTCATGGCCTGGGTGGGTGGCAAAGGGTGCCAACTAGTTGTTATGGATAAAGTATTCCCTAACCAGTACCTGTCGGCTTCCCCTGGCTGCTTTCTCCTCTCGCAGCTTCTGAACTGTGGGTCTTTTCTGTTTAGAGCAGCGCTTGTGTACAAAGCTTGTGCCGATGGGCATTGGGGACACTTAAGAAGGAAGGACGGAGTGCCCAGGTTTGTACGCAGGCAGGGTCAGAGTATGTGTGTCCTCTGGTAGAGGATGGTAGTGAGATGGGCATTCCTGCAAAGGTTTGCTGGCATCCCCTTCTCCACTCAGCCCCTCTGAACTCATGCATTAGCTCGAAGCGGATTACAGCTGAGTTCTGTAGCGGGAGTTTTCTGTGGATCTCAGTAAGACGTGGACTTTACTGTAGTCTCGGAATATAAAACAGAGAGCACTGAGCCGTGGATGAGGTAAAGTAGGAGGGATGAGGAGACTGTCAAAAACATCAGCCAGCAGAAGGTCTTGAATGGATTTGGGAGGAAATGAAAGTTGTGCCTGTGAATGTCACACCTTTATTGTTTTTCCCCTTGCCAGTCTCCGTAGTCCCAGCATTTATCCCTTGTGCCCTCAGATACACTGTTACTTACTAAGTTTCCTTTAAGAAATCTAGTTTTGTATTATCCATGCCCGCTACACACTTCCAGTAAACGGGGTTTTTGTGCAGTCTGACCCCTTTGAAATGCGACTTTTCAGCAGGGATCTCTCATTCTTCCCATCTCTCAGAGAACCCCGGACTCTTTCACACAGCAGCAGGGACTTTGGAAGAAGGTTCCAGTGGCGTTGAAGGCAAAGCTTTTCTTTCTGTCCAAATGTTTGCATGCGAGAGAACAAAACAAAGAGCATCTGGCGGGTGACTTGCTTCCTCTTCACTTCCAGCAGAATGGTCTTTTCTGAGCAAAGTATTTTCTGTATACTGTGTATACAGAAGTGTGTATCCTTGAACAATGTATGTCTTACTGCAGATATTGCCATCTGCTTTAACCACACTGGAAATGTTAAATAAAATAGATAAATAAAAGCGGAAGTAGTTATATAATTTAATGATAATATAATAAATACAGGCTGTGTATCAATTATCTGAAGCACTTTGTATGAAGGAGTGTTTCGAAATTTGGATTTTGAAAGATATTTTGAAATATTAGCATGTAAATAGCAAGGTATGGTGAAGGGTGGGACCCAAAATTAAACACAAAAAAGTAAACAAAATTATTTTCATTTTCTCTCTTTCTTCTTTCTTCCTCCCCCTTCCCCCGCTCCTTCTGGTCTTGCTGTGTAGCCTAGGCTAGTGACAAAATCTTGACCCTTCTGGGCTTATAACTATATGCAACCACGCATGGCTTGAACACTTCATTTGTATGCCATGTATGCTTATATCCATGGCTGAAAGGTAATTTTGCACATTATTTGTGCCTGTCTTTTAGCTGTGACCTGTCATGAATCAGGGTTAGAATTTTCCGCTCACAATGTCATGGCTGTGCGTGGGAAATTTGCGTTTCAGAGTGTTTAAGAGGTAGGATATTTCAGGCTGTGTATACATGTATGTAGTCACTCTCCTTCCCCGCTTACACACTGCGAGCTTTATCCCTGGTCTGTCAGTTCATTTTTTTTTAAAAAAAACCTTTAGAAGGTTGAGTGGTAACATGTTTGGTAATTTTCAAGTTGGAGACCAATTGAGGCTTAAAATTCATATTTCCGGGGATTGTTTAAGTTTGATACATAGTCTTAATGGGAAAGAAAATCGGTGACTTTAGTTAGAGCAGAAAGTTGAAATCAGTGTGTGGGGTCCGTGTGTGTGATTTAGAGTTTGAAGTATCTTTAGGTCTACCTCTGCGGTATGACTCTACCTGTCTACTCTGAAGTTTCTACAGCGAGAGGATTGTAAATCTATGTGCAGAGAATCCAAGATACCCCACCAATACACCAGCTGTGCAGGGTGGGGGCCACCAGCCATCAGATTGTCCTTAATAATCTCTCCCTTTTCCTTTCCTTCTCCCCCGATCTCTGTGTAACTGTGTGTGTATATACATGTTTATGTATGCATTCATGGTCATATGGGTGTGTAGTCATGTGTATCTGGGTACATGTGTATCTATGTATGCTTCTGTGTAGAGGCCAAAGATCAATGTTGGGAAACCTCCATCATTACCAAGCTCCGTTTTTGAAACAAGGTCTCTCACTGAACTCGAAGCTCACTGATTCCACAAGGCTGGCTCACCAATGGGCTCTAAGGATCTGTCTCTTACCACCTCCTCAGTGCTGGAATTATAGATGTGTTCCGCCACGCCTGGAACATGTGGTAGGCCCCACACAAATGTGAGAGTCCACAGGACACCTTCTGATATACAGAGGGTCAGGTCCCAGCTTTGTACTGTCTTGCCTCCATGGTCTGGGCAGGTCTCTCTCAGCTTCTCTGTAACTTGGAGCCACCTCCGTGGGATGAAGAGGGAGAAAGGCCCTGACTCATGAGAACTGACTTGCTCTGGGCCCAGACTGACACTCCAGTGCCAGCTGGTCTCTCAGAAGGAAACCCAAGAGTGTGGAATAAACATTTGCTTTTTCAAAGTTACTTAGTTTTCCCCACACAATAGAGTGGAGCAAAACTGCAGTAGAATGCCTCAGGGTCCTTTGGCGTGGGCCAGCCTTGGCACAGGACAGAATGAGGTAGAGAGGAGAGTAACATTTATTGAGCACTGGCTGTATGCCAGACATTATCTTGGTGTTTTAGGCTTTTGCATCTATTAAATTTATTCCCACCAAATCCTCACCCAGTGTGTATGTGTGTGTGTGTGTGCGCGTGAATCTGTCTGTCTGTGTGCATGTATGTATGTCCTATGTCTCTGCCTCTCTCTACAGCAGGCTATCCCTCCTTCTGCTAGCCATTCAACGTCTACACCTCCACTCCAGGAAGCAAGGTGCCCTGTGTTCTGTTGCTCATCTCATACAAAGTTGAAACTGGGTGTGCTGGACTCGGAGTTGTTGGCCCTAGGATTACTTGTTATAGTGCTGGCATGAAAAAGGGCTCTGCGGACAGCATCTCACTGTGCCACCGGGCACCCCTCCCTCCAGGCAGCTGTTACACAACTGTTGCTGTGCTCATGTAGATGAAGAAACTAGGAAGCGATCCCAGGCTGCCTTTTGCCTTGTGCCGCCCAGTTCTGAGCTCCCTGTCTGTGTAGCTTCACAAAACCCTCTCACGTAGCCGTAGGCTCCTTGAAAGCCCTCGCTCCACTTTAACAGACTCCTAAAAACTGTTCAGTCTTGAGAAGAGCGAGATCCCTAAGAACGATGTGACTTGCACAGTGGTAAGCGACGGGGCTGAGATTTGAACCTAGGCAGTCCACACTCTGAATAGTCTATTCCACATTCTTTATGTCATCACCCGACCCCAGCACCCCAGAACTCCACTGATTCCAGCAAGTTGCTTAAACCCAAAGGCAAGGTTTTTTTTGTGTGTGTGTTTTAAACTTTAGTTTCATATATTGAAGGAGTCCAGTGGTGCTTTTAAACACACACACACACACACACACACACACATTTCTATAATCAAATAAATGAGCATATATATCCTTTATACCATGTGGCACCCCTTGTTTGGGTGACAAGAGCACTCAAAACTACCCCTTTAACAACATTCTCGAGTTCAGTGAAATATGAAGTATGATACCTTGGGAAGCACAGTCCTCCGAGGCCCATTTTGGGTACATAGACTTGTTCATCCTGGTCCCTGCTGTGCTGTACCCTTTGTTGTGCATTCTATTTGAAGACAAGGTTTTATAGATTCTGAAAGGAAGCAGAAAGTGTGACCTCTAGTGAAACACAGAGGAGCTGACTATGACTTCTGAGTCCTGCCCGGGGAAGGGGTCCTAGATTCAGGAAAGAGGGACTAGGGACAGGGAGGTGTTGTGTAAGGTTTTTAGGAAAGGATCCTCAGCCGTTCCTACCACTCTATGCTCAGTTAAACCGCTCAGTGGTTATCTCTGGAGAAGGCCAGGGCCTGGGCCATTGCATCAAGGGTTATCTCTGTGAACATGCAGTCCATGTGGGTACTTCCTCTTGCAACAGGCACTACTTGTTTGCCTGTGGAAACATCCCAAGCTGTGCCCCTGTGAGCCCCGTAGCTAGCCCAGCCTTCTACCTTGGGTCACAGAGTCATAAAAAGGTGGTAGGAGGTAGGTGGGTGTTACCATAGCCTGGCGGGGTGGGGAGGAGGGAGGCGAGACTGCTAACAATCAGCCCCAGAATCAGAAGCCCGTCCCTGACCAGGTGGAGAAAGCTGGGAACTCATTGCCAGTTAATTCTTTCGAGGATGTCTCCCCATCCACCCAGGCCTCTTGAAGGCAATGAAGTGGATTTGTCCCTGAGATCTGGCTTGCCCCAGTCAGGTGACCCTGGCTTATCTGAGCATCTAATCCAGGCTAATGAGTCAGGGGATGCTAATGAGGCAGTGTGCTTAGACCTATCTCTGTCTGCTTGCGGATCTTTCCTATGCTCCTGTGCTGTAAAGCCAAAGTTGATGTAATGGTTTCCTACCACAGATACGCTCACATGGCAGCTGTGATAATGGCGGAGGAGATAATGTTAATAACGAGGGTAACTTGTATTCTTGACTATTTATCTTGTACCAGACATTGTGGATTGGTTAGACAGTTCTACTACCTAATCCTTTACACCAGCTTAAAAGCGAAGGCCGGTATCTCATCTGTTTTTACTGGCTAGAAATAATAAGTTTGTGCAATTAATTGGGTGAAAGTTAAATCCGTGAGGAGAGTCCAAACTAGGAGTTGAAGTGTGGTGACTACAAAGACTGTGTCTGTGTCTCTGTCCGGCTCACTGTTGGTAAATAACTTGTTTTTAGCCCCACTTTCCTGCCATTTATTCATGGATACTTACATACATCTATTCACCTATCCATTCGCGCATTTATCAACCCTTCAACAATCCATCAGATCATCCATGGGTTCATGAATGCATCAATGCATGCATCCATCCATCCATCCACCTTCTCATTCACCCATCCATCATCCATTTATCCATCCATCCATCTATCCATCCATCCATCCATCCATCCATCCTTCCTTCCTTCCATCCATCCAACCACCTATACACCTACTTCTCCACTCATTCATCATCCATCCATTCATCCATCTACCCACCCATCCTTCCTTTCTTCCATCCATTCATCCACCCATTACTACAAACCCTCCTGGAGGATGAGTGTAGCAGGCAAGAGTTAGAGTCACAATCATAAGCAGCCTACTAGCAGAAAATTCTCTGCTAAACTCGGATGAGAGATGGCCTCTTGCATACAAGAGAGAGGTATTCTTTGGAAAAAGGGAGTGGGAATTAGTGTCATCATGGGCCCCAGAAGCTTTGAGTCTTCTGCTATTTTAGAACCTCCAGATCTGATGGCTGATTTGTTCTACTCAAAAGGTCTGAGCTCCCCATATTGTGGCTGAAATTTTGAGCACACAGGTTAGTAATTGTGGCCAGTCAAATGCAGCCTGAAAGGTAGACTCTGTGCCATTTATGATAGAGGCCAGGCTCTGACATTGTCTTTATGTATTTGGGGCTCAGTTTCCTTGTCTGAAACTCTGTGGCCTTGATACAACCTTATGGGCCTTGGTGATGAATGGTAACTCTGGCCCATCATCAATATCTGTGCATCATCCATCCATCCACCCATCCATCTATCATCTACATAGGCATCCATCCACACACATGCTTGAATATGTGTATTTATTTTTCTGTCCATCTATTATCAGTTTATCTATACATACATGAATCATCCGTCCATCTACCCATCTGTCTTTCCGTCCATCCATTCATGGGATTGCAAATCTTTGCCTATATAATAAGTACCATAAGTCTGTTTGGATTTCTGTAATTCTTTTAAAAGTTACAAGGGATAACAGTCTTGTGTCACCAAGATGGAAATGGTCATACCCTGAACCTCCCAATTCCTAGAGTCCTCTCTCAAGATCCTTTAAAAAAAACTCTTTTACTGAGCAATTCTGCTGGTCTGTTGAGTTTGCAACCTGTTTGCCAGACATGTGTGATCATCATGGACTGCTGAGAGCACCTACCTGTCAGTCGTCACCTCAGCTGCTTTTGCTGACCCTTCGCGTGCTAGAGACAGTGGAGCCCCAGGGTATGTAAATTCTCTCAAACCCCAGACCGTTCAGAAGACAAACCTCACTGATGAAAATAGAATCCTGCGTTCTGCATTTTGGTGAGGTTTCCACTTTGTGAGCAGCAGGGTATCTAGAATTGTCTACCTCCACCCCCGTCTGTGCTCCTCATGTCCACATGATGACTGATGGAGTGACTGAATGAATGCATGAATGAATGAAACTCACTAGAGGATCCGTCCATCCCCAAGCCGTCCACATTGATTCCTTGTTTGAGGGCTTGCTGTGTGCCAGGCACTGTGTAAAATGCGGGAGGCTTAGCTGGGTCCCTGCTTTCTGCTGACTGTGGCTGGGACATAGGAGGATGCACAGGCAAAATAATCATAATGAAATTTAAAGTATTCAAGAGTGAAGGCAGCCATCGATGTGTCGGGGAAAGTCAGATGCCCTGTCTGGAGGAGGGCTGAGCTTAGGGTGGAGCAGTTGTGTTCTGCTCTTTTTATTTTTGGTGTATATTTTGCTTACTTCGGGTTGAGGATATAGTTTGGAAGGATGCTTTTTGCTAGAGGAGTTCCACACTGGCTGCAGGAATCCCAGATAATCCGCAGACACTGCTGTCAATTCACCAGTGATTTCAGGAGGGTTACCAGCTCTCACACAGACGTTCTGGGGGCTGGGAACATAGCTGAGTATGTGCAAGGCCCCGACTTCCTTACTAGTACACAAAAAAAGAAAAAAAAATAAAGCTATCATAGCTATCTACAAAAGGCTGCGGCTATTTATGTCTGCATAGAAGTTTTACAATTCTTGATTTTATGTTGGCTTAACTGCTCTGTGGTCTCAATCTTTGTCTTTTCCTCTCCCCTTTTTTCCTCTCCCTCTCCCCCTTTTCTATGCATGGTTTGATAAATGGTCACTAATTGAGCACACCCAAGACACCCACACCCAGACCAAGAAACAGCACCTGTGTCATTGCTGGTGCACCCTCCACCACTTCTTGGGGGGAAGCACATTTAAAAATGCTAATAGCTTTGTGTTTCTCTAAATGTCAGCCTCTTGTAGTTTCGCATGTGAGCCACATGGCAAGCAGGTAGGAAGAAGTGATTTCCCAGACTATAAACATCATGGTGCCAACCCCAGTCCTAACTGGATTCCAACTGGGTTTGGAGAATGACTTTTGTAAATGTCCCATTAACCTGTTTGAAGATTGTTGGCTGTTCTGATTATCACTATGGTGCGACTGTGGGGTGGCGCAGTCTTCAAAGTGTTTGTCACACAAGCACGAAGACCTAAATTTGATCTCGGAGCCAATCTTAAAAACAAAACAAATAAACAAGTAACAGGTGTTGTAGTGTATGGTTGTAATCTCCATGCTGGGGAAGCAGAGACAGTTGAATCCCTGGGGTTTACTGGGCCAGGCAGCCTAATAGGTGAGCGCAGGTCAGTGAAACTGTTTCAAAAGTCATGGTGCCTGAAGAACAACACCTGAGGTTGTCCTCTTATGTGCATGTACACACACACACACACACACGCACGCACGCACACACACACACAGCACTGCATATATGAACATGCACACACATATTTTAATACATAGCTGTGTTGTTTTCTTCTGAAATCCAAGTGGAAAAGGTTTGAGGCAGACACTGGGAGGAACTGTACTGGACCTGTTGGGTTTTTTTTTTTTTTCAAGACAGGGTTTCTCTGTGTCTTTGGAGCCTGTCCTGGAACTAGCTCTGTAGACCAGGCTGGTCTCGAACTCACAGAGATCCGCCTGCCTCTGCCTCCCAAGTGCTGGGATTAAAGGCGTGCGCCACCATCGCCGGCCTCTGGACCTGTTGGAAGGGAGGGCCATAGGCCCTCTGACATGTCTTTGGTGGCTGTGTTGCTTCTGCATAGACTCCTGAGGAGGACTCCCAGTTGTGTTCTCTGTGACTTAGTTCTCAGCCCTCCTGGCGAGTCTTTGGGATTCGTGCCTTCTGCTGAGTTTGTGTACTCCGGTCCACTCTGCACTGAACACGAAATTAGCTGTGATGAACGGGTCCCCAGACAGACTGGTAAATGATGGCATTAACTTAACCCAGAACCAAGACTCTGCAGTTCAGAGCCGGGGTAACAGAACCACCACACAGATGTCAGCAGCAACTCCAAAGAGCGATGAAGACACCTAGTCTTCTCATGAAGAGGGAGGTGGGGAGTGAGGATGGCCCAGCGCCCGGGGACGGTGAGAGCATGTCATAGCGACTCAGCGCTCAACCACGCCGGCATTTATCAAATAAACCAAAGCTTTTGTAAGGGAGAGCTCTGTGTGCATTATTTAAGGATAGTATTAAAACCAGCTTAGATGGATCACCAAATATAGAGGTTGCTCATTACGTGCCCTTTCTTTGGGGATGTAGAAGCTACGGTTTCTATTTTTATCTTTACTGGTGAAGTGGGGTTTTACTGAGTAGAGGTGTAATAGGAAACCTTTTTTTTTAACCTTTGCCAGACTTTGAGCTGTTTTCTGTTTGTTTGTTTTTTATATTCTCATGGGGGCCCAGGCTTTGCAGATGTTCGGTTTGAAATAAAGGCCTATTCACTGCCTCCCACTCACGCTGTCTTTCATCTCTGGCTGGGAAGAAGCAGCTGGTGTCCCAGACAGAAACCCTTTGGCTTGCAGGTGATTCCACTCCAGGTCGGATGGGAGCCGCACCCTCTCTCCTGGCATTCTCATGTCTTCTCATGAGGAAGGCAAGGCAGTCTGAGGACGGTGGGGACTGCTCAACAAAAGGGGTTCAGTGAACACAGAGCGGTTTGCAGGTGGGCCTGGCTTCTGTTACTACTAACTCTTCCCGGGTCAGAAAGCTGGTGACAGCTGGGGCTTTTGGAAGGTTCCTAACTGCCAGACAGCTGTAAGGAAGCCAGATCTTTACTGAGGGGGGGGGGTGAGGAGGTGGGGGAATGGGAGGGGGTAGGGAGTGGGGGGGTGGGAGGGGGTAGGAGGGTGATCAGGGGAGATAATGTCCAAGCAAAAGTAGATACAGGAAAATAGTGGGGAAGACAGAAGCCAGAAGCAAACCTGGCTCTCTGTGGGTGAGAGAAACACAGCACCCAACTGGCTTCCTCTCCCATCTCTCCACCTTCCCCCTCATCCCAGTGGAGGAAGAAGGTCATTTTAAAACACTGACTTGGTAGCCCAAATTATTGATTTGAGACCCATACCTATTCCTGAGTGCCTGCCTCTCTTGGTCTCTGGACAGGTTGAAGGAGGAAGGTGTGACTTTCCTTTCTGCAGGGACTTCCAAAACACCCTGGGGCCACCCTGCTAATCCTTCTCACTTGAAACTGCTGTTGGGGTTGGTATGAGTCAACTTCCCTTTGCTGTGGTAAAGGGCTATGATTGACTCCCTGAAGGCTGGGGAGATGACCCGGCTCACGCTGGTCTCCTAGCTTCCTTCAGTGAAGCCCTGCTTCGCACAGGCTCCATCCCCTCAGCCGAGCTAGCTTCTTGAGACCACACCTTCAGTGGATGGGCTTTTGTGGGCCATTTAACAGGATTTGCTTTAACTCTCAAAATAGCATCCTAACAATTGTGGTTATCTGTTAGATGTCAGTGTGTGCCATGCTAAGCAGAATCTCAGGGATTATCACGTTCAGTCATTTACAATAGCCTTATCCAGTGGGTGCTGGGCCAGCTCCTGTTTTCTTTATTCCCTGATCTCTATTTCTTTTGAGAGACTGAGGCCTGCAACGCCACGCTACACGACAGTGGTCCTGGAATTTTGACACAGGCAGCGTGACCTGGGAACCTGTATGTCAAAATTCCGGGTTCCATAGATAGGGTGTGTGGGGAGCGGTGTGCAAATGTGTTTGTGTTTGGGTGTGGGTGGAGGTCATAGGTAAGTCTTGGGTGTGTTCTGTCATTCACTCCTTGAACCAGGAGTTTTTGGGTTCAGTCATCTGGTTGTGCCTCTCCCCAGCACGGGGGTTACAGATGCACTCTGACACACTCAGGGTTTATGTGCCATTGTCCTCATGCTTGCCCAGAAAACTGTAACCAGCATTTCTGGCAGACGATTTTAATGAAGCACATTCTCTGAGACATTCTGCAAAACCCACTCTACCAGGAAGTTGGCCCCATTTGCCCAGTTCGGGGATGGAACTCCTGTGACCCAGCACCGAGTTCAAGTCAGGGATGCCAAACCAGAGTGTGACTTCTTGTTGCTGAAGGGAGGATTCAGACACATTCAGACCTGACAGTCCTCCGTGCTGAGAGGCCCAGACCCCCCATCCTCACTCTGTTGGGCAGGGTGAGTGGCAGGCACCCTCCATCCACAGTGGGGAAGAGAAGTAACATCCAGAGTGTAATATTTTGATAAGTTGCTGATTTGTATTAAAATAATAATTACAGCAATTATTACAGACTCGAATTTCAGAGAGACCCAGCTGCTTACAGAGAGAAAAATAATGAACTACATATTCTCTGGGAATTGCATGGAAGCCAGGCTTGGCCCTATCCCTCCCAGAGTGTCCAGTGGCGATTTGGCTGCAGGTTGACCGCCACGTGTCTTGCCAGCTGATGTTGATGTGAGTGGGTTGGATAGCAAAGGTGCCCTGTAGGAGTGTGCCATCCCAGGGAGGCTGAATTTGAATGGGGGTCCTGTCCTTCAGTCTATCAGATGGGTGTCACTTTAGACACAAACACAATGCCAGCTGGAAGAAAAAATAATTGGAACCTGTCCTTTATTATTAAATAGTCCAAAAGACACTGGCATCTGCTCGTACCTGCTCACGGTGAAGGATTCCTAGCTGATTTAATTTGACTGTTGCAGATTGGATTATCAGCTACTTTGAGTGTGAAGATATATTCTAGTTCTAACTTTTATTTAGTTTCCTTTTCAGTGCTGGGCATGGAACCTGGGACTACCTAAGAGCTGCCTGCTGCCTGTTCATGGGCCTTTAGCTGGTCCCCAAGTTGGTGGCTGTTAGAAATAGTGCTGCTATGAGCATTCTTTAAAAAAGAAATTATTATATTAGAATTTATTCATTGTGTGTGTGTGAGAGAGAGACAGAGACAGAGACAGAGAGATAGAGAGACAGAGACAGAGAGAGAATGCACAGAGTTCAGAATAGAACTTGCCAAGAGTCAGTTGCCTCTTTCCACCATGTAGGTTCCCAGAATGGAACTCAGGTCTCAGGCATGGCGGTGTACACCTTTATCTGCTGAGCCGACATGCCAGCTTTGCCCTGAGCATTCCTATATGTGTCTTTGGAGAATACACAACATTGATTAAATAAATATCCATGAGCAAAATTGATTTACTCACTGTTTTGCTTTGTTTTCTTTGTTCTTTTTTTTCTGATGTTAACTGCCACCAATTAATTTCTTATGCTGAAGTCATATGGTCCAGAAAGCCATTATCTTTACTCAGCAAAACAGGCCTGGCAGAATCAAGCCTTTTCCCCCCATCCCCATCAGTTTCTGCTTTGATTGACTTCTATTTATCCCTAGCTGTTCTGGTACTCTTGCTAGGAAGCAGATGAGCGCAGCCTCCGCCATAAGATCTCTAGCCTGCAGTGACACGTGTCATTTTACATTGAAACATAGTGCTGGAGTGGTCCCTTTGGGGACTGCGTATGCCGTGGGCCGCAGGACGTTAGAGCGCTGGCCTCCATCTAAGGCCCTGGCATCCTTGCAGTGTCAGCATTGTTTAGCCGCCCAGGATCTGCCTTGCTTTCTGAGCTCAGGTCACTTTCCATTTCCTGTCCCACTTCTGCAGTCACAGCTGCTGACAGGGTTGGGACAAGGATTCCCTTCGATCTGTCGTCTTTCAGGTTTGCTTGGCGCTGGCTACACACAATGACTTCATATTCTTTCTGGAGCTTGTTAAAGAGGCCTGTCGGCTTTGTCTGCAGCCAGCTCTCGGCACCAGAGTAACATCCTGGCTGGTTAAGAAGCCTGGCCCCAGGTCCTGCTGCTTGCAGTGAGCAGGCTTCACCTGTGTCACGAGAGGATAGGCTTGCGGATGTTCTTGTTAGTTTTGAGGGGGGTGAAATATGGATTTTTGTGCTGGAAGGAGACATGAAATCCCATTTCGGCCACAATCTGTTACATCTGACTCAGTCTTGGGCAGTTTCGGTTGTAGTTTTTTATATGGGGTTAAGACCCTGGAATGTGGAATCCTAGACATGAAATACTTAGCCTTTCAGTTTGGGTGGCTTTGCTCCCTGACCCCAGTTTCATGGTTTGTTTACTACATCTCAGAACCATAGTATTTATTAGGACTCTTTATGAAGGTGTGTGTGTGTGTGTGTGTGTGTGTGTGTGTGTGAGAGAGAGAGAGAGAGAGAGAGAGAGAGAGAGAGAGAGAGAGAGAGAGGGGGGGGGGGGGAGAGAACACCGTGGTACACGTGTGGAGATCAGATGACAACTTGCAAGAGTTCTAACTTGGGTTCTGGGAATTGAGCCAGGGTTACTAGGCTTGGTGGCAAGTGCCTTTACCTGCCGGGCCATCTCGCTGGCCCTGTGACCTCTTCTTTATCATTATCTGCTGGGCCATCTCGACAGTCCCATCTTTTCTATCAAGACTACTTTCTAAACTGACTGTGGTAAGTGCATGCTTGTAATGCTAACACTTAAGTGGTGGAGGGAGGAGAATAAAGAGTTCAAGGCCAACCTCTGCTACGTGTGGAATTTGAAGCTAACATGCTCGGATTTTGTAAGACTGTCTCTAAAAACAAATACAAAATAAAAGAGACCACTCTCTAGATGTTATGAGCTGTCCTCATTAAAATGCATGACTGACTTGATCTCAGAAGAAAACTGATATATTTCAAAAGAGGGACTCTTTCTGGCCTTGTTTGTAGAATAGCAAGCGATTGGAAATTTGGAGAAGGCTATCACATAGGCATGTAAGCTGATAAATAAGACGTGTCTAGGGCTGCGGGTCTGGCCCAGCTGGTGCAGTGCCTGCCTCACACTCGTTGATCCCCAGGATTGAACTCTAGCACGGGTGTGGCCACACACACGTGTAATCCTAGCATTTGGAAGAGGCAGGAGGAGCAGAGGTTAAAGCTTATCCTTGGGTACATGATAAATTAGGGCATAGCTCGGTTAATTTTCTTTTGTTGTAACTAAACACTATGACCAAGGCAACTTAGAAAATGTGTAATTTGAGTTTATGGTTTCGGAGGGTTAGGATCGTGATGGCAGATCAAATACATGGCTAAGGTATGGCTATGGGGACAGCTAAGAGCTTATGCAAGCAGGAGGCAGAAAGGGCACACTGGCATTGGCAGGCGCTCTGCCCTCAGTGATGCACCTCTTCCAACAAGGCCACACTTTCTAATCCTTTCCAAACAGTTCTACCAATTGGAGACTAAGTTTTCAAATATATGAGCCTATGGAGCCATTCTCTCTCAAACCACCGCAGAGGCCAGCCTGGATTACTTCAGCCCGTCTCAAAAAACAAACAGCAAAAGGAATTCTGTCACTATCAGTCCTATCAAGGAAGAAATCACATGGCCCCTTCAGATGAAATGCAGCGGCAATGGGAACAGCTCACATCCCAGTCTGATAGGCAATGCTAACACTGTGCCCAGCAAATGCAGAGCCCATTTTCAAAGCAAGTTAACTTTAGATATGGAACAGAGAAGCTGAAAGTGGCAAAGCCCAGAGGCCAACGTTTACCTTAAAAACAGGTTATCGAGGATAAATGAAAGGGGCAATCATGAAAGAAAAGACAGAAATGGGTGGTGAATCAGGATCCGAACGAGGTCTTGGTATTCACCAATTCATGAATGTCCCTCATCGCTCAAATCACTGGAATGCAAGCTGTTTGGTGAGGTTCCTATTCCCATTTTATTAACAATGAGCCCATTGCCCCAGTTTTATTAAGATCATTGGAGAGTCAGGTAGGAGGAGGACCTTGAGCACAGGAACCTAAGACAAGACCGTCATGCTCCTTGAAATCTTCGCAGAATTTCTTGGGCGTCCACTGTACCCATTTTCCAGCAAAGCCATTCTTCCTCCTGCAGTGGCTTTGGAGTCCTCACCTTCCCTGCAGAGTGACCTCACCAGCACACACCTCATCCTTGCATCAAAAGGTTCTGTGTCCCATCCCTTCCTTATGTTTTGCCTTCTCTCCCTCATTCTTTCTCCCTTTCCCTTTCTTTCTTCCCTCCCTCTTCCCTCTTTTTTCGGTATATGCCCCTCCTGCATCTCATATAGCCCAGGCTGGCTTTGAACTCACTTTATAGCCAAGATTGGTCTCAGACTTGCAATCCTCCTGCCTCTGCCTCTGAGCATGGATGATAGGCCTGTGCCACCAGACCCAGCTCTCCTGGGCATTTGTATTTGATAGTGGTATTCTGCAACCCTATCTGAACCATCATCCTGGTTTTGGCTATAGCATGGGTGGGAGTTTGCTATGCTGGGTCCTGTCTTCCCACCCTGGAGTAGGGCACAGTGAACTGGAGTACAAAAACCAGGACTTCTGGAGCTGGATCTTGCTCTGATTGTCTAGTTTTTCTCACTGCCTGCTTGTTTCTGTAATAGATAGGGAGAGCACTTGGTCTCTTGGGCTCTGAACAGTCTGGGACCTCGTGGTGTGCTATGCCCTCTTCGAGTGTGCATTGCACGAGTTCCGATTGGTATTCTTAGTAAAAATGTGAGTGTCGTCCAGGCTGTCCTGCAGTGTGTGGATAGAGGAAGTGATGCACAGGGAGGGGAAGTAACTCCAGCGGAGTGGCACAGCTGCTTCGGGGCAGGTTTGCACCACCTCTCAGCCTGGTGGAGGAGGGGTATGGCGGCATGGCCTTTACATCCCATCACTGGATGCTGAGATCTCTCAGTACTGTTTGGGACTCGCTGGATATAGGTGAACCTGGGGACGCTGTAGTGGGATGGAAAGTCGGAGGGGCCTGGACTCACAGTCTGTGGAGGGCCGGCTGTGCCTGGGCTCAGAAGCACTTCTCTCTGTGTGTGAAAGGAAGCACAAGCGACATATTTATACCATGCCACAAATGTCCCTGCTCATCTCAGTCGGAACACACAGCGTGGTGAAGTCATGATAAGTGGGTTGTGTGGGCAAAGATAAGCAGAAGACCTTTTTTACAGGGCTGCCTAAGTTCTAGGCCTGGCTCTGCCACTTAGCAGCTGTGTGGCTGAAGAGATGCTATGCACAGGTCCCCAGCTACTGCATCTGTAAAATGGGAGGATGGGGCCCACCTC
This sequence comes from Alexandromys fortis, assembly GCF_014885135.2. NCBI lineage: Eukaryota > Metazoa > Chordata > Mammalia > Rodentia > Cricetidae > Alexandromys > Alexandromys fortis. The sequence goes on along the minus strand of NW_026067926.1, from coordinate 8,199,921 downwards.
CTGCAGAGGGTTCTGCCGAGAGATGGACTGCAATTGAGCACATGGCCAGATGTGTTACATACTGTAAAGTGCTTATATTGCTGGTCGTGATGGTCCAGGGATAACGAGGGTGGGGAGAAGGTGTTTAGTGAATAGCTTTACTAAATTCTAGAGTGGGTTTTACAAGAGCCAGGCATTTCTGTTGCATCAGGCCATACTCTTTTGCCCCTACACCCTATTAAATCTGAGCTGCATCTCATTAGGAATGGGGCCTTTGACTTCAGGAGAGCCCTGCCCCAGCATCTCTGCGAGGCTTGGAGTGTGTTGGGCAGTTTTAAATATGGTATGTTTCCAAAGGGTCTCACTTCAGAGCCCGGCCGTGTTTTCTGAGGGTCAGGGATTAGCCTTTCTCTCTCCCTGGGATGAGGAAATGTTTCGGAAGTCGGCCTGGCTTTTCCCACAGAAAGCATTGACGGTTTCTGCCAAGTTCCAAGCATCTTACCGCGAATTCGGCAGACTGACAGTGGGTCTGGGCAGCCTTCCCAAGTCCCCCTCTTCCGTAGAACTCAGTGTTTTCACGGCCTGTGTGGTTCCATAGTGCAGGACACATCCCCAACCTGGCGTAGGGGCCGGGATTCTGAGCCCTGTTTCCCATTTGGATTGTGTGGAGGTTAGACACTGCCCCAGAGCTGGAGTGAGTCATGAAGGCTGGGGCAGACCACGCCTAGGATGTCTCTCCCTTGAGGGACTTCCCATTTGTCCCTGAACCCTGTGCTGAGCTGGGCAGGGGGTGGTGGGCTATAGAGGTTGTAAAGAAGGCAACACAGGGCCTCCTGGCAGCTTGAGCAGGGCTCTTGGGCAGAGTCCAGAAACTCTCTTGCTGACAGCGACAGTCTAGGAGTTTGCAGAGAAGCAAGGCTGTGAATAATTAATCGATCCCACTAACTGAGTTGTGAGAAGCATTTTCAGAGACTCCGATCTGCAGGTTCTCTGGGGGGAAGGAGACAGTTGGAGTAGGTGGGGATGAGGCTGCCTTCCCCTCTAAGCCTGGGAATGCCAAACCCCCTCTTATCTGGTCTGGGGAGCCAGGCTGTGGCCCCTGAGCTTGACAGTGGTTTGATTGGCCCAGCTCTAGGAATAGTGTGGGCAGCTGGGCTGACTGGGTTGGGCTGTTGCCATAGAGGGTTGGTGAGTCTCCGTGCTGGGTCTAAGGTTGTATAGTTGTGAGGGGCCCTGAGTCTTTAGAGAGAAGACTTTAAGAAGCTCCTGGGCCCTCTCTTTCCCTGCCTGAGCAGCTGCAGAAGCTGGAGAAGATGTGGGCGCAGAATTCTGGAATCAGGCCTGACCCTCGAGAGCTTGTGATTCACTGTGGCTGCTGCATGTGGCATTCTGGGCTTCTTAAGCCCCCCTCGTGTCTGAACAGGCAACACTGGCTCATCAGTAGGAATCAAGACCATGATTGGACCTCGGGTGCTCCCCCTCCCCCCACTCGGTGTGGTTTGGGTCAGTCTCTTTGCCCCTGTCTGCCTCAGAGCTCAGCCTGGATAGTGGGCTCTCAGTGGCCCTTCCTTAGGAAAATGGTTGTGAAGACTAGCTCTGTTGATTGACCCCGTGTGTCCCTGTGACTGGCTCCCTGACAGAAGCACACTAAGGAGGGGTTTGTTGTGTGTCCTGGTTTCAGAGGGTTCTGCCCATTACAGCAGGAGGGTTAGATCAAGGAGGAGGGAGCATGTGACCAAGGCTGCTCATGTCATGGAGGTCAAGGAAGCAGAGGAGAAGGGGACATGGCTACGAATAATGCATCCTTCAGGATCCAGGCCCAGGGACCTACTTCCTCCAACTGGGTTCGTCCTCTTGAAGGCTTCACAAGCTGAAATAGTGCCACCAGCTGAGGGCCAGGTGTCAAAATCTGAGTCAGTGTGTGTGTGTGTGTGTGTGTGTGTGTGTGTGTGTGTGTGTGGTGGTGTTTAGGCTCCAATCATGATGATATTTTCAAATACAAACACATAAATATTTTCTTATCTAAAATAAAGCTGGGGTTGGTAATCTCACGAAGTCCTTGCCGCAGCTCTGTGAGGAACAGAGGTTGAGAAGAGTTGGGTACGCAGTAGAGGTGGTAAGGTGGCTTGTCTGAACACAGAATCACTTTCCATAACAGAAAGATCTGGGTCTTTCCATACAACTCTACTTAATGTTGCTGGAGACACTGGGGCTTCATGACCCTAGGGCAAAATGAGGTGATAATAATATGTCCCTCACTGGGCAATGGCCATTCATTCTTCTATTCAAAAATGGTTATCAATCACTTGGCACCTATGAGACATTGCCTAAAGAGTATGAAATTAAAAAAATATTTTCAAAATTACATTTCATTTAGTGTGTATCTACTTGCAAGTAGTTACACAAGTTCATACAAGCATGCCACAGCAGATTGTGGAGGTCAGAGGTCATCTTCAGGAGTTGGTCCTTCCCTTCTACCATGTAGATCCTGGGGACTGAACTCAGGTTGTCTGGCTTCGTAACAAACACCTTTACCCACTGGTCCCTCCTGCTGGTCTGAGTATGAAATGTTCTGAAGAACCAGAAGTCTCTTCCTTGTAGATGGGAGAGGACAAATCATAAACAAAAAACATTTTTACGGGGTCCACAAACAGATGCTGCAGAGAATGGTGGGTAACTTTTCCCTTGAAAGGGAAGACATATCCTGTGGGGCCTCCTGGAGGAAGTGATGGGAGGTGGGTACATCCAGGGCATGTGGAAGGAAGACTGCGGTGTGAGGTCAGAAGCAGCTTTAAGAGTGAGGCTAGGGCGGTGACTCTGGATTTTAGGCAAGGGCGTCATTAGGGTGCTTGAAGCAAGACAGGTAAATCATAGGTTCAAGGCTAGCCTGCACTACACAGCATCTCCTCTGATTAACAAGTGCGTCAGGAGTTGTGTGTGTGCATGTGTGCATGCGCGTGTGCTCATGCGTGCGTGCATAGGTATTTGTACATGGATTTGGAGGCTGTAATTTCTTAATACTGTCCACCTTGTTTTTTGGAGGCAAGGCTTTTCACTGGCCTTGAACCTGCCATTGTGGTGATACTGACTGACCAGTAAACCTTAGGAACCCCCTCTGCCTCCCCAGCACTGAGGCTATAGGCACTTGTTTGTTTGCTTTTATAACATGGGTTTTCGGCACAGAACTCTGGTCTTCATCTTTGCACAGCAAACACTTAACCATCTGAGCCATTGCCTCAGAACCAGCCCCGGGTTTTGAAGATCTTTCCGCCAGCTCAGTCAGGTCCAAGTCAGCTGCCTTTGGGAGGGAAGGATGCTCATGGGGAGAGACGGAGGCAGGAAATGACTGCTGCCCCTGGAGCTCAGGATGAGTGGTGTGAAGGCGGGGTAAAAGGCACCACATGGCGTTCCATAGCAGGCGTGAGTTCAAGTGTGCAGCGCACAGCAAGCACACTGGTTCAGAGGTTCCTGGTATATGTGACATAGGGATTAGGGCGGTGTGAATAGCCTGGTGTGCTTACTACACATGGCATGTGCATACCAAAACGATCACACTGCGCTCACCAGTGTGTAC